>NC_083230.1:129709058-129805592 GCF_032191835.1 Heteronotia binoei | reverse complement strand
GACCCAGGGAGGGTCCATCTAGTCCAGCCTCCTGCCTCACACAGGGGCCAACCAGTTCCTCTGGAGGGCCAACAACAGGGCAGAGAGGCTGAGGCCTTCTCCTGAGAAGAACAACAGAAGAGCCTTGGGTTACCAATCCCCATGTGGGGGCAGGGGATCTCCCAGTTCAGAGCCCCTCCCCCGTTTCAGGGTCATCAGAAAGCGGGGGGGGGGGGAGGGAAATGTCTGCTGGGAACTCATGATTCCCTATGGAGGCTTATTCCCATAGAAAATAATGGAGAATTGATCTGGGGCCCCTGTTTTTTTGAGGTAGAGGCACCAGATTTTCAGTATAGCATCGAATGCCTCTCTCCAAAATACCCCCCACGTTTCAAAAAGATTGGACCAGGGGGTTCAATTCTATGAGCCCCCAAAGGAGGTGCCCCCATCCTTCATTGTTTCCTATGGAAGGAAGGCATTTAAAAAGGTGTGCGGTCCCTTGAAATGTGATGGCCAGAACTCCTTTTGGAGTTCTATTATGCTTGTCACACCCTTGCTCCTGGCTCCACCCCAATGTCTCCTGACTCCACCCCCAAAGTCTCCTGGCTCCACCCCCAAAGTGCCCAGATATTTCATGAATTGGACTTGGCAACCCTAGAAGAGCCCTGCTGGATCAGAGCAGTGAGGGTGCATCTAGTCCATCCTCCTGTCTCACACAGGGCGAACCCATTCCTCTGGAAGACCAGCAACAGGGCACAGAGGCTGAGGCCTTCCCCCTGCCTCCTAGCTCTGGGATTCAGAGTTGATTACCTCTGAATATGGAGGTTCCCCTCAGTCACGATGACTAGTAGCCATTGATAGACTTCTCCTCCATAAATCTATCTAATCTCTGTTTAAAGCTGTTGATTTCTGTGGCCACCACTGCATCCTCTGGCAGCAAATTCCACTTTTTAATAACTCACTGTGTATAGTATATCCCTTTGTCTTTACTAAATCTATTCCCCATCAGCTTCATTGGATGCTGTTGCGTTTTAGTACTCGGGAGAAATGCTTTTTTGTTTGTCAACTCTTTCCACCCCATGCATCAGTTTATAAAATCTCTAACACGTCTTCCCTTAGCCATCTCTGTTCTAAATGGAAAAGTCCCAGACTCCTCAGCCTTTTGGTGCAGTGGTGAAGTGTGTGGACTCTTATCTGGGAGAACCGGATCTGATTCCCCACTCCTCCATCTGCAGCTGCTAGAATGGCCTTGGGTGTCAAGCATGCAATTTTCAAAAGAACGAGTCAAGTAGATACAAAACTATGTTTATTGCTAAATCGAGATGCTCTCTTGGTACAGGACCCTGAGAGTGATACTAGAAATACATTGATACAATTCTTTTAAGGCTCCTCAAAGGAGGGGGTAAGGAATGCCAGCCAACACATAAACTGGCAATGTTATCAGTGTCTTGTCCTTGCTTTCCCAGATGGCTTACACTCCCATGTAGGAATGTATGGGAAGGTGTTCATTCTTCTTCTCCCGCTGCTAGTTTCATTTCTCACTATTCTACTACACAAAGCAATAAAGCAAGAAGGGGGGGGGGATAACAGAGCCAAACTACACCGACCCTCCATGATGTTTCACAGACCAGCTTTATGGAGGGCCCTAAAACCATAGATTACCATTGAGCTTTTACCATGCTTGACATACTGCCCCTCTTTTACTCAACGTCGGGGTTTATGTGGAAACGTTTTGTAAAATTTGGTGATTAAATCAGGGGCCAATACATTCTGCTCTGCCACCCATTCATTTTGACTGGCAGGGAAGTGTTTCCACTTGATCAGATAATACAACACTCCACGTTTAACCTTTGTATCTAAAATTTCTTGCACTTCATGATGACTCTGATTCCCAATCTGGATAGGTTGTGTCAGACGAGGAACTTCAAACAGAGATGGATCATAGTGTTGCAAAATTAATCCATTTATTTGAGAACAATCAGTGTAGTATAGAAGCAGGTTGAGTTTGATAACTTTCAAGGCTGTGCCTTGCCTTTTTGTGCATTTCAGAGAAAGGAAACAATACAGCATTTTCACACCCTCAGAGACAGTCGGTGCTTCCCATACCTCCTTATCTCTCTCCCAGGAAGCTACCCGCTGGTTACCTTGGACACGTTAACTTCAAAGAGCCCAGATGGTTTCTAGGCTGAGTGTGAAATTCCTCTTCTTGCGGTTAGGGATTGCTTTGGGGAAATATACATGTTGCTGTTCCCACGGTTAGTAAAAGCAGGGGTCATAGCAGAGTACAATATGGCGTTAGTCATGTCAAGCAGCTACATTATGCAGGTCACAATACTACACCTAAGTTACACGTCTGACAGGTTGTGGAGCTGGCGGTCGAGGGTGCCAAGGGGTACCACCTGGTCTCTGCAATGAAAGACAGGGTGTATTTTACTAAACAGTTTGGGTAACTCCAGTTCCACAGTCACTTTATTGATTACCCCCTTGATTTTGAATGGCCCTAAAAACCGATAAGCCAGCTTCTTGGAAGGTTGATTCAGTGGTAAGTTTTTGGTCAATACAAACACTGTATCCCCCACCTTGAAATCCCACACTGGAATGTGTGATTTGTCATACTGTTTTTTATAAGCTTCCTTGGCCGCTTCTAAGTTCTCCTGTATGAGCTTCCAACTCTTCCCTAATTTTCCCCACCATTGTTCAAAAGTCGTGGGGGCTCCAGGCTCCTTTCCCCCCGGCAATAACGAGACGGGCTTGTCCTCATACCCATTCACTATCTGGAAAGGCAAAGCCTTGATTGAGCTGTGAACACTATTGTTATACCCGTACTCAGCGAACGGCAGCAGATCCACCCAGTTGGATTGTTGGTGATTCACGTAACACCATAAATACTGCTCTAGAAGCGCATTCACTCATTCTGTCTGGCTGTCTGTTTGGTAAGCTGATCTCAAGCCCTGTTCTATACCCATCAATTTGCAAAACTCCCGCCAAAAGTTGGCAACGAATTGCAGGCCGCGGTCACTAATTATCTTATCTGGGAATGAGTGGATTTTCACAATGTGATGAAAAAACAGGTACACCAGCTTTTTGGCCGTAGGCAGTTGCGTGCATGGAATGAAGTACGCTTGCTTTGAAAATGTATCCACTACTACCAGAATTACAGTTTTCCCTTGCGAGATGGGCAGTTCTACTATAAAATCCATGGATACTATGGACCAGGGATGTGTTGCTGTTTCCAAAGGTTTTAATAGACCAGGCGGCTTCCCCCCCCTCCTTTTGACCATTAAGCATATGGGGCAGGATGCCACAAATTCGTATATATCCTTTTTCATAGAGGGCCACCAGAATTGTCTCATGATCAAATGTAGTGTTTTCACGTACCCAAAATGCCCCGCCAGTTTATTGGAATGGCAGAATTGTAAAACCTCTGCGCGGAGGCTCTTGGGAACATATAATTTACCATCCTTGTACCAGTACCCATCCTCCCCTTTCTGCACATCACCCGGCTGATCTTTCCCCTCGTTTTCAGTTTCTGTGACCAGCCATTTCCCTCCGCACTTCTCTGTATGAAGGTTCTGCTTGGACCTAGCCTGGATAGTTACCATGCCGGCCACTTGTGTGGGAGAGATCAGAGAGTCTACTACCTCCTCCCTCTAACTATTGTGCTGGGGAAGTCGCAAAAGGGCATCTGCCAAAAAGTTTTTAGTTTCTGGGATGTGTTTCAAACTAAAATCAAATTCCGAAAAGAATCTCGCCCACCTAATCTGCTTTTCAGTTAGCTTACGGCAACCCGTAAATGCTTCCAAATTCTTGTGATCAAATGGTACTTTGGCGCCTTCTAGCCATGACCTCCAGGTCTTTAGCGCGTAAGTTACTGCAAATGCCTCCTTATCCCATACAGACCAGTTTCGATGCTCATGGGAAATTTTTTGGGAAATGTAGGCACAGGTTTCAATTGACCCTCCTCATCCTTTTGCATGAGGATGGCTCCTACCGCGACATCGGAGGCGTCGCATTGAACAATAAAGGGCTTCAGTTCATTGGGGTGACTCAGGACGGGCTCACTTGTGAACAGTCTTTTAAGTTTGGTGAATGCCTCCTGACACCTAGGTGTCCAGTTCAATTTCGCCCCCATTTTTTTGGCATCGGGACCCCTCCCTTTAGTTTTCAACAGTTCAGTAAGGGGTAACATCATCTGGGCGAACTCCTGAATGAAATTACGGTAAAAATTGGTGAACCCGAGGAAAGATTGGAGCTGTCTACGTGTCCTCGGGGGAGTCCAATCTAATACTGCTTGGACCTTACTTGGGTCCATGGCCAGTCCCTTCCCGGACACCCTGAAACCCAAGTAATTGAGTTCGGACCAGTGGAACTCACATTTAGACAATTTAGCATATAGTTTGTGCTTTTGCAATGTGCTGAGGACCTCTTGCACCAATTTCACATGTGATTTGAGATCCTCTGAATAGATAATATGTCATCCAGGTACACCACCACCCCCTTATACAAATACTCTCTCAATACTTCATTTATAAAGTTCATAAAGACTCCTGGGGCCCTTTGGAGGCCAAGTGGCATCACCAGATATTCAAATTGTCCCATGGGGGTATTGAAGGCTGTTTTCCATTCGTCCCCATCTTTTATGTGCACTCTGAAGTACGCATCTCTTAGGTCCAATTTGGTTAAAATCTTCCCCTCCAACACCATACTGAGTAAGTCTATGATAAGGGGTATCGGGTAGGCATCAGAGGTTAAAATCCCATTAATCCTGCCAAAGTCAGTACATAGTCTGAGCGAGCCATCCTTCTTTTTCCAAAAGAGGACGGGGGCTGCATGGGGGGCCATATGAAGCCCCCTTTCAGGTTTTTATCTAGAAATTTGCACAGTTCCATCTTTTCGGCCCACCCCATCAAGTACAGCTTTGCTTTCGGTAAGGTCTGCCCCGGAATCAATTCAATAGCATAATCCATCTCTCTATGGGGAGAAAGTTCATCAGCCCCCTGCTCACTGAATACCCCCCACAAGTCCTGATACAACTTGGGGATCGCTTGAACTTCCTCCACCATTAGGCAAACCTTTTCATTCCTGGGCGGGGGGTTGGGTCCCCACTCTCTTTTCTACTGATGGGTTTGACATTTCACATCAGTGAATTCTATTGTCTGAACTCCCCATCGGATGTCTGGCTCATGCTTCGCTAACCAACCCACCCCCAACACCACATTGTATGAGGAAGAGGGGACTATCATGAAGGCCTCTTGGTCCCAATGATCCTCAATGCCCACCGGGACCAACTGAATTTCCATAATACAAGGCTCCCCCTTCATCACCGACCCGTCCATCTGTTCAAATTGAATAGGATAGGGCAAAGAGGCTGTGGGGAGTCCCAGAGCGTCCACCAATTTAGGGGTGATTATGTCCCTCGTACACCCCAAGTCAATCATGGCCTTCACATGGATAAACCATCTAAGCTTGCAGTTTAGCAAAGTCACTGGAACAAAAAATAATGACCCCGTTATTCTCACCCTGAGTGGTGCCGATGATTCCGCAACCTGCTGGTTGGCACCATTTAGAGCAGGTCAATCTCGTTTCCTGCCGGCTCATCCTCCCAGGACATCTCACTCAGCTCTTCAATGATGATGGTCTCCTCCTCCAGAATCGAACTCGTCGCCAAACTGCTCTTCTCACCACCATGAACAATTTAGTGTCATCTGCAAACTTGGCCACTTCACTGCTCACTCCCAACTCCAAATCATTTATGAACAAGTTAAAGAGCATGGGATCCAGTACTGAGCCCTGAGGCACCTCACTGCTTACCGTCCTCCACTGTGAAGACTGCCCATTTATACTCACTCTCTGCTTCCTATTAATTAGCCAGTTTTTGATCCACAAGAGGACCTGTCCTTTTACTCCACGATTCGAGCTTTCTAAGGAGCCTTTGATGAGGAACTTTATCAAAAGCTTTCTGGAAGTCAAGGTAAACAACATCTATTGCATCTCCTTTGTCCACATATTTGTTCACCCCCTCAAAGAAATGTAACAGGTTAGTGAGGCAAGATCTTCCCTTACAGAACCCATGCTGAGTCTTCCTCAATAACCCGTGTTCATCAATGTGCCTACTCAATCTGTCCTTGATAATGGTTTCTACCAACTTTCCCGATATTGAAGTCAGACTGACTGGCCTGTAATTTCCCAGATCTCCTCTGGAACCCTTTTTAAAGATGGGGGTGACATTTGCTACCTTCCAGTCCTCAGGAACAGAGGCATATATCAATAAAAAGATTACATATTTTTGTCAGAAGATCCACAAGTTCAACTTTGAGTTCTTTCAGAACTCTTGGATGTATGCCATCCAGACCTGGTGACTTATTAGTTTTTAATTCATCTATCAGTTGTAGGACCTCCTCTCTTGTCACCTTAATCTGACTCAGATCTTTCAACACCCCTTCCAAAATTAGTGGTTCTGGAGTGGGCAAACACTTCTCATCTTCCTTAGTTCAGACGGAGGCAGAAAATGCATCCAGCTTCTCAGCCATTTCCCTATCCTCCTTCAGTAATCCTTTTACCCCTTGGTCATCCAAGGGCCCCACTGCCTCCCTGGATGGTTTCCTGCTTCTAATATATTTGAAGAAATTTTTATTGTTGGTCTTTATGTTTTTTGCAATTTGCTCCTCATAGTCCCTTTTTGCCTGCCTGATCACAGTCTTGCATTTGATTTGCCATAGCCATTCCCTTTTATTAATCTCACTTGGACTAGCTTTCCACTGCTTAAAGGAGTCCTTCTTACCTTTTACAGCTTCCATTACTTTGTTTTTTAACCATGCAGGCCTTTTCTTATGCCTGTTTGTGCTTTTCCTAACTTGTGGTATATATTTTATCTGAGCTTCTAGGATTCTAGTTTTAAATAGCCTCCAAGCTTCCCCAAGGTTTTGACTGTATTTACCTTTCCTTTCAGTTTCCTCTTCACATGCCTCCTCATCTCAGAGAATTTACCCCTTTTAAAGTTAAATGTGGTCGTGCTGGTCTTTTGGGGCAACTCTCTATTTATACAAATAGTGAAATCAATAATGTTATGGTCACTACTCCCAAGCGGTGCGATCACTTTTACATCTCTCACCAAGTCTTGGGCATTACTTAGGACCAAATCCAGGATTGCCCCACCGCTGGTAGGTTCTGTGACCATCTGCTCCATAGCACAGTCATTGAGAACATCTAGAAACTCAATCTCTTTCTCCCAACCAGAACACATATTGACCCAATCAATCTGTGGGTAGTTAAAATCACTTATGACAACACAGTTTTTGCATTTAGTCACTATCTTTAATCCTTTAATCCTTAAAGAACTATTCAAGAGTAGAAAACATTGTGTGGTGCTTGAAGTTATAAGATCACTTCAAAACTTTCTCCCATTCCACATGAACAAAAGGCCCAAGGGGAAATTTCGCTCGTGTTCCCTGGGGGTATGCCAAAGCAAACAAGAAAAGACGTCATGTGCTGCTGGACCACAGGGATCATAGAGAAGAGGGGCAAATCTCCCACGAGGGTGGGGTTGTTCTTGTTGCTATTGCACTGTCGAGTCCGACTCTTTGTGACCCCATGGGCAAAGTTACACCAGGCCCTCCTGTCTACCACCAACTGTGTACTGCTGCCGGGATTGGGCCGCTGCAGCAATGGCTGTGTGATAGCCCAGAAATGGTTGAAACTGAAGTGGATTTTTTCACTATTGGATAAAATTGTGTCAGTTTCCTCAGAGTCTCAGAGTGGTCACAATCTCCTTTACCTCCCCCACCCCCAACAATAAACACCCTGAGATACAGGAGGGGCTGAGAGAGCTCTCACGGAAGCTGCCCTTTCAAGGACAACTCCTGGTCACTGCTCCCAAGCGGTGCAATCACTTTTACATCTCTCACCAAGTCTTGGGCATTACTTAGGACCAAATCCAGGATCGCCCCACCCCTGGTAAGTTCTGAGACCATCTGCTCCATAGCACAGTCATTGAGAGCATCAAGAAACTCAATCTCTTTCTCTCGACCAGAACACATATTGACCCAATCAATCTGCAGGTAGTTAAAATCACCTATTACAATACAATTTTTACATTTAGCCACTATCTTTAATCCTTCCATCATATTATAAATCGTCCTCTATCTTTTGATTTGGTGGGCGATAACCAACTCCCATAGTTAAATTTCTTTTTGGGCCCTCTATTTCAACCCAAAGCATTTCTAGAAGGGAATCTAATTCTCTGACCTCAGTCTTACCGGACCGTATACCCTCTCTGACATACAGAGCCACCCCACCTCCAACCCTTCCCTCCCTATCCTTCAGATATAACACAGTATTCCAAATGAGACCGCACCATCGATTTATACAGGGGCATTATGATACTGGCTGATTTGTTTTCAATTCCCTTCCTAATAATTCCCAGCATGGCGTTGGCCTTTCCCCCTTGTTTTAGAGGTCCTCTTGAAGCTTTTCATTGTCAACCTTGATTTCCACCACCCTGAATCATTTGGTGTCATGTCTAGGGCTGCCAAATCCCCAGGCTAGGCGAGGGTTCTCCCACCCGGGAGGTTCCCAACCCACTGGCCCACTTTGGGCTGGCGAGGGGAACCTCCCCTGATGTCACTGGAGCTATGACATCATTGCACTGGCATTGTTGTGTGCCGGCCACTCTAGGCATTTCTGGGAAAACTCTATGGTTTTCCTGGATGCTCTAGCAATTTGGGAGGGAAAACTCTATGGTACAATAGGTACCGAAACAGTCTCCTTCCAGAGGAGCACGGGGGAATTGGCAACCCTAGTCATGTGCAAAATTGGTTACTACACTGCTCGCCCCCCCGTTCCAGATCACTGATGAATAAATTAAATAGAACTGGCCCCAATACTGATCCTTGTGGGACTCCATTACTTATTTATCGCCATTGTGTGAAATTTATTTTTTCCTTCTCTTTGCTTGTCTTTGGGGAGGGATGGTGGCTCAGTGGTAGAGCAGCTGCTTAGTAAGCAGAAGGTCCCAGTTTCAATCCCCGGCATCTCCAACTAAAAAGGGTCCAGGCAAATAGGAGTGAAAAACCTCAGCTTGAGACCCTGGAGAGCCATGAAGCGGGCTATAGCTCAGTGGTAGAGCATCTGCTTGGTAAGCAGAAGGTCCCAGGTTCAATCCCCGGCATCTCCAACTCAAAAGGCTCCAGGCAAATAGGAGTGAAAAACCTCAGCTTGAGACCCTGGAGAGCCGCTGCCAGTCTGAGAAGACAAGACTGACTTTGATGGACTGAGAGTCTGATTCAGTAGAAGGCAGCTTCATATGTTCCTGACATTTAACCAGTTTTTATTCCATAAGAAAACCCATCTTCTCATCCCATGATTGCTAAGTTTACTTGGGAATCTTTGGTGAGGTACCTTGTCAAAAGCTTTTTGAAAGTCCAAGTATATAATGTTGGTTCACCGCTGTCTACATCATTGTTCATTTTCTCAAAGAAGTTCAAAAGGTTGGTGAGGCAGGACTTCCCTTTGCAGAAGCCATGCTGATTTTCCCTCAGCAGGCTTTGTCCTTCTATCTGCCTAACACTTCTCTCTTTGATTGCAGTTTCTACTAATATGCCCAGAACAGATGTTAGGCTAACAGGCCAGTAATTTCCTGGATGCACTCTGGACCCCCTTTTAAAAATTGGTGTCACATTTGCTGCTTTCCAGTCTTCTGTACACCAGCTGAATTCACTGATAAGTTACATATCAGGATTATGAGATCAACTGCCTCACATTTGAGTTTCTTTAAAGTCTGAGTAAGCAGAAACATTTGGGCCAAGTGCTTAAAAGACAGCAGCATAGGCATCAAGCAAGTTGCAAGGGGGAAAGAATTGCATCAGTGAGGTGCCACTACTGAAAAAGCCATGTCTTCAGTTGCTACCTCCCCTGCTTTTGAATGTTCAGAGCCATTTGCTGGGACAAAGCAGGAGTCAAGCGGCACCTTTAAGACCAACCAAGTTTTATTTAGGACGTAAGCTTTCGTGTGCTCTCTAAGCACACTTCATCAGACGAGGGGATCAGGTATTGTGGCTGGAATACATGCAGTTTGTTGCTTAAGAGGGCAAACTAACTGATCACATGGTCACATAAAACTGTGGCTTGGCCATTTGGTCTGGGTAGCCATAAAAGGTAATAAAGTTCCCTGCCAGATGGTGTTTCTGCAAATCTAGGTAAATCACAAAAGGACATGTATATCCTAGTTGGAGTCCACCCAGTGACAGAAAAAGGTTGCTGTAACCTTGTCCACAATTTACAGTGGATTCAAGTTCACTCTGTGTCCAGTGTCCAGCATGCTTGGTTGTTCTTTGCATGGGCCCAACATGGGGTAGGTAATGGAGTCCCACGAGAAGACAGAGATCCCTTGTTTCCAGGGCCAAGTACTTAGTGCCAAACTCAGCACCAGGCTGAGGCAGGGTGAGTTGAATTTGGGCTTAGTTGGTCACCCAACCGGGGATTCTTTTCTTTTCTTTTTTTCCTGGAATAAGTGCCAAATAGAAAAGGGTTTACAAACTTCTGTTTGCTTTGGGAATTGGTTTGCTTTGTTTAGAAAGCTCCTTCCACCGGTCCCTTCCTATAAATAGTCCACCGAAGCCGGATTGTCCTACACAGGAAAGTTTGGGCTCCAGAGAACATCCACTCCAAACCACCTTTCCAGGCAAGAGACCAGCAAACAGGTGAGCTTTTGCATTTCTACACCTATTTTTTTTCTTTTTGGGGGCTGGTGTTTGTGCTTTGACTTTGCTGGATGAAGCTAAAAAAGGTCAAGGTAGTCCCCTGTGCAAGCACCAGTTGTTTTCGACTCTGGGTTCAGATTGCTTTCACAATGTTTTCACGGCAGACTTTTTACGGGGTGGTTTGCCATTGCCTAAAGAGCCCCATGGCTCAGAGTGTTAAAGCTATTGTACCATAAAGTTTTCCCCTCCCAAATGGCTAGAATGTCTGGGAAAACCATAAAGTTTTACCAGAAATGCCTAGAGTGATCACCACACAACGTTGCCGGCTACCTATTGTACCATAGAGTTTTTCCCTTCCCAAATGGCTAGAGTGTCCGGGAAAACCATAGAGTTACAAAAACTCTCCCAGTCAGCCTAGCCTGTTGCATTTTGAATGTCTTCATCCCGCCAACAATGGTCGCCGATTGGGCCAGGAGAAGGAAACTATGCGACGGATGGGATTCAGGGGAGATGCTGACCTGTGAGGCTAGCCACAGGGTAGACAATGGTACCTGTGACGGAACCGGCCCGATTCTGCCTTCAGACCCGGTCCCGTCAGCTCCCTATTGAGTCGCCAACTCCTGGAGGGAGCTATTTCTCCTCCTGCCCCTTGGGCTCGCTGCCACCACCTGCTCAGTCTAGGGATTCAGATTGAGAGGAACAGGACTCCCAATCCCCCTCTCCAGCTATGAGGCCCAGCCTCAAGGTCCTCTGCCACCCTGCACTTGGGTTTCACAGAGACCTCAGCGCTTCTTTGGGGCACCCCTGGAGGATTGGCACCTTATCCAACTGCATGCCTTCCCCCTTCCCCGGGGCCCCCTTCTCAACACAGCGTGGTCTGAGCGGTCAGGGATCTATGTGGTACAGAGATTGACTGCCAGCATTCAAAACAGAAAAAATATTTATTTACAAGAGAAAAAGAAAGGGAAAGAAAAACAAAACAAAAACAGTTGCTTGTAAAAGGTTACACAGCACAGCACCCGCACAGCAAACAGCATGACAAAATAAAGGTGGTTTTAAACGCATCGTATTGTCCCTGGTCTAAACTTGCCCTGCCTTAAGAATTACTTACTTGGTCTGACTACCTGGGGGCCTTTTCCTGCGTAAATAGGCCTCTTCCCCAGGCAGGAGCTCCCAGGCTCACATTCTTCTCCGTCGAGCGCTAGCTGAGAACTGACTTCTCTTCCTGCCTAACACATGCCAAGAACAAAAGAACTTCCTGCCTCTCTAGGAGACTTTCCCCCTAGCGTTGTTGGTTTGGCTCTGGAAGGGAGGGGGGGAGTGAGGGGAAGGCTAGGCCTAAGCCTGCTTAGGAGTTTCATGTTTTCCCTCCCTATGAAGCACCAACATTGAATAAAATGGCGTTTCTCCACAGTACCATATTGTACCATAGAGTTTTCCCCTCCCAAATGGCTAGAGTGTCTGGGAAAACCATAGGGTTTTACCAGAAATGCTTAGAGTGGCTGCCACACGACATTGCCGGTGTGATGACATCACTACCTATTGTACCATAGAGTTTTTCCCTCCCAAATGGCTAGAGTGACTGCTCTGAGACACTGAGATTCAGAGTATAGGGTGGGATGTAAATCCAGTATCTTCTCTCTTTGTATTCTGGGGAGCCAGACACTGAAAGAAGGCACCATCTTGTTTTGCAAGGAAAGCCCACCTTGCCTTGTACATTTCATAAATGCCCTAATAAAGTAAGAGATTTGGGGGGTTGCTGCCAAAGCAGAGGGCTCTAGCTGACCTCCCAGGTGATAAAGAGTTCATGATCAGGGGAACGTGATGGGATGTTGTTTTCCAGGAGAACCAGAAGATGGGACAGGTGGTCTTCTTTGGCCTGTGCCTCTTGGGCTGCTTCGTCTTAGGACTGAGTGACACCGCAGTGGAAAGTGAGTGTTGGGGCTGCGCAGGGCTTTCTTTTGTAGCAGGAACTCTTTTGCCTAATAGGCTACACACCCCTGATGTAGCCAATCCTCCTGGAGCTCACAGTAGACCCTGTAAGCCCTCCAACTGTGATTCCAATTGTTGCTTACTTTAAATTTGTTCTTAGCCAATGGAATGACTGTGGATTGAACCTGACAGTCCTCACCAGCTTCCCTTCCCTTGTTGTAGGGATGCCAGTGCCAGGTTGGGAAATCCCTGATGGTTTTGGGGTAGAGCCATAGAAGAGTGGGGTTTGAGGAGAGAGCTCACGAGGGAGATGATGCCTTAGAGTCCACCCTGCTGTTTTCTGGCTCCACCCCCAAAGTCCCCTGACGTTTCTTAGTTGGACCAGGCAACCCTAGTCTGGAAAGCAACAGAACTGACTTCCCCAGAGAGAAAGAGAGAGAAAAATAAAAATTAGAGTGAAGTCTTTGCTCATTTCAAACATCCAAAGGAAAAAAATGCATTTCTCCACAAGAACATATGGAGAGCCCTGCTGGATAAGACCAGTGGTCCATCTCATCCAGCATCGCTTCTCACACAGTGGTCAACCAGTTCTTCTGGACAGCCAACAACAGGGCAGAGAGGCTGAAACCTTCCCCTCAGAAGAGCCCTGCTGCATCAGACCAGTGCGGGCCCATCTAGTCCAGCCTCCTGCCTCACACAGTGGCCAGCCAGTTCATCTGGAGGGCCAACAATAGGGCAGAGAGGCCGAGGCCTTCCCCTGAGAAGAACATCAGAAGAGCCCTGCTGGATCAGACCAGGGAGGGTCCATCTAGTCCAGCCTCCTGTCTCACACAGTGGCCAGCCAGTTCCTCTGGAGGGCCAACAACAGGGCAGAGAGGCCGAGGCCTTCATAAGAACATCAGAAGAGCCCTGCTGCATCAGACCAGTGAGGGCCCATCTAGTCCAGCCTCCTGCCTCACACAGTGGCCAGCCAGTTCATCTGGAGGGCCAACAATAGGGCAGAGAGGCCGAGGCCTTCCCCTGAAAAGAACATCAGAAGAGCCCTGCTGGATCAGACCAGTGAGGGCCCATCTAGTCCAGCCTCCTGCCTCACACAGTGGCCAGCCAGTTCCTCTGGAGGGCCAACAATAGGGCAGAGAGGCCAAGGCCTTCCCCTGAAAAGAACATCAGAAGAGCCCTGCTGGATCAGACCAGTGAGGGCCCATCTAGTCCAGCCTCCTGCCTCACACAGTGGCCAGCCAGTTCATCTGGAGGGCCAACAATAGGGCAGAGAGGCCAAGGCCTTCCCCTGAGAAGAACATCAGAAGAGCCCTGCTGGATCAGAGCAGTGAGGGTCCATCTAGTCCAGCCTCCTGTCTCACACAGTGGCCAGCCAGTTCATCTGGAGGGCCAACAACAGGGCAGAGAGGCCGAGGCCTTCATAAGAACATCAGAAGAGCCCTGCTGGGTCAGACTAGTGAGGGTCCATCTGGTCCAGCCTCCTGTCTCACACAGTGGCCAGCCAGTTCATCTGGAGGGCCAACAATAGGGCAGAGAGGCCGAGGCCTTCCCCTGAGAAGAACATCAGAGGAGCCTTGCTGGATCAGACCAGGGAGGGTCCATCCAATCCAGCCTCCTGCCTCACACAGTGGCCTCAACCAGTTCCTCTGGAGGGCCAGCAACAGGGCACAGAGGCTGAGGCCTTCATGAGAACATCAGAAGAGCCCTGCTGCATCAGAGCAGGGAGGGTCCATCTAGTCCAGCCTCCTGTCTTACACAGGGGTCACCCAGTTCCTCTGGAGGTCCAACAAACATAAGGGTTGAAACTTTCCCCTGATGTTGTCTCCTGGGTCTGGGATTCAGAGGTTTAGTGCCTCTGAACATGGAGGCTCCTCTCAGTCACCAGGGCTAGCAGCCATTGATAGAGTGTTCCTCCATGAATCTACCTAATGCCCCTTTAAAGCTGTTCATTATCCTTGCTGGCAAAACTCCTTCCTTTCATAAATACAGCCGTGAAGGCCTCATTTTGGGCAGGAGCTCACAGGAGTGGAACTCCAGAACCTAAATTTTATTGTGCTCTTTCTTTCTTACCGCCTCCCCCCAAAAAATACTTGCTTCTGGGCTCCATTGTTCAAATTCCCCATGAGAATTTTGCTGAACTCTAAGATTTGACAAACTTTCCAATATTGTTCACCACCAAAAAATGGGGAAATAACCAAAGCACACGAAGTAGGCAGATGGAAATCTTCCTCATGCCACTGTGGCCACAGAGGAGAAAGTAATTGAACAAGTATGATGGGAGTGAGTTTTTATTCGGACATTTTAAGGTAGATGCTGAGCGGATATAATTTAGTGCACCTTCCAGTGATGTCAGAGGTGTGTGACATCATGCAAATTAGTTGTGCTAATGAGCTCCAACTCCTCTTTTCCCACAAAATGACCTCTGGAGCCATGCCCCTGGGATTCTTCACAGACCAGGCAAGAGAGGGGAAGAGAACAAGCAGGTCATTTGAGTTTTATAATTTTTATTAATTTTAACTATAAAAAGAAGAAGAGTTAGCATAGAAGTAGAAACCACAGGAGGGGGGGTGCGGTAGATACAAAATGGGAAGACAGGAGTAAAGCAAGCTACATCAATATCAGTTACATTTCTACATTTCCACCTTAGTGCAAAATACCCAATTCTTTCTACTTGTAGGTATTAAATTTTCACCATATATTCTACCGTCCTCATTTTCCATTATATATATATTTTTAGTAATCTCATTTTTGAAATAAAAGTCTGAACTATTCTTCTTCAGCACATATGGATATAAAAATCAAAGAGGTCACAACACAAAACTAACTGGCAAAACTTAACCATATTAAAAAGGGGAAAAAAACCCAATACAGGCTGGCTCATTATTTTAACAATATCATTGTTTGGATAAATGTTAAAACTTTTGGATATCATAACTCCCATACCCATATTACTCTGTAAGGTACAAATCTAATATATCCCAAAAATCTCAATGGCATCAAAGATTTCAGGTTTTCACGGCTGGCAACATCATTAGGGTTTGTAGAATCTTTCGGGCTCAAGTGCCGTGTTCTACTGGAGAAAGTTTTTCTTCCAGACGTTTCGTTCTCAGCTGCGCCTGCTCCGGCTGCAACGCCACTGAGGATGCTCTCCGCAGCTGAGAACGAAACGTCTGGAAGAAAAACTTTCTCCAGTAGAACACGGCACTTGAGCCCGAAAGATTCTACAAACCCTAATCTCACTTGGCCTTATCGCACACCACTTCATTTTCCCCATATATTTTACCATCCTCATTATCCCTTATACATTTTTGCTGATCTCCTATTAAAAATAAAAGCCTAAATCCTTCTTCAGCACACTCAAATATAAAAAATCAGAAAGATCACCTCGCAAAACTAACTGGCTGAACGTAACCATATTAAAAATACAAACTGAATCATTATTTTAGCAATGACATCATTTGGATAAACATGAAAAGAACAAATGTCTCTTAACCCTTCTAATTTGCTTATTTCAAACATGAGAAGGAGAAAGGGAAAAAAGGAAAAAGGCAAATTTAAAAGAACATAAAGAACAGAGATAATAAAAAAAATGGTATGCATAGAATATAATAATTTGTCTATCTCAATATGAACAGTTCCTCCAAACAAACATATTAAGAGCAGATCTACCAGGTTACCAAATAATTGTGTTGTCTGCTTCCTTATAACGTGATCCAAGTGAATTGTTTATTTATATAAAATTCTTTTTAGAGCTTTTGGAACTATAACTCTTATCTCCATATTACTCTGAGAAGAACAAACCTAATATGTCCCGAGAGCTTCGTTTGGTGCTGTCGCCTATCAATTCTTGTTAAAAATTCCGTATTAGCCACAGAGAGAGATACAATTTAAAATCCCTTCTTCTTGAAAAATTTCTACCTCTTGATTTTCTTGCTGAAATACGCCTTCTCTCTCTTTAGAATGTGCACCTCTCTGGTCCCCTGATGTTCCCCTGATTAGTTTTCCCATGCCTCCAATTCCTCTCAGAGAAGCTTTAGCCAGTTGTAATTTCCAGTCCCTTTTAGAAACTGTACCATCAGGTTCCATTTTATTTTCCTTCGGCTCCTTCTTCAATGAATCATTATCAGCTTCTCTCCATTCCACAGATTTCACATGGATCTCTTTAACACCCTGCTCATATAGATTTATTGTCTCTGATCGCTGATAGCGGCGGACAAGGTCAAAAGCCTGGGGGTACTATTGGAGCCCTCCTTAACGATGGAGGCTCAGATAGCAGCCACTGCCAAGTCCGCATTTTTTCATCTTAGGCGGGCAAGGCAGTTGGCCCCCTTCCTGGAAGTGACGATCTAGCAACAGTGATCCATGCCATGGTCACCTCGAGGTTGGACTACTGCAATGCTCTCTACATGGGGCTGCCTTTGTGCCGAACCCGAAAGCTGCAGCTAGTGCAGAATGCCACGGCCCGGCTGTTGTTAGGGCTCCCAAGAAGGGAGCCCATCCGGCTGGGGCTCCGGGACCTGCACTGGCTGCCGATAGCTTACCGAGTCCGGTACAAGGTGCTGGCTATTACCTTTAAAGCCCTATATGGCCTAGGACCTGCCTACCTGAAGGACCGTCTCTCCCCGCATGTTCCCCAGAGAGTACTGAGATCGGGAACACAAAATCTCCTAGTTATCCCTGGGCCAAAGGAAGCCCGCTTAAAATTGACAAGGGACCGGGCCTTTTCTATTATGGCCCCCTCCTGATGGAACCAGCTGGCGGAAGAGGTGAGGGCCCTGCGGGACCTTGCCCAGTTCCACAGGGCCTGTAAGACAACCCTCTTCCGGCTGGCCTATGACTAGCTGGTACAAGAAACTGAGCGTAGCTATAGTGTATGTTTGCTGCCCCAATGTTTTAAATGTTTAAATGTTTTAAATGGTTTAATGCTTAAATTTAAATGTTTTATGTTTAATTCCTATTTATGTTAGATTCCTGTGTTGTAAGCCGCCCTGAGCCACTTGTTGGGAAGGGCGGGATAGAAGTCATAAAATAAATAAATAAATAAATAAATAAATAAATAAATAAATAAATAAATTTAAGGTCTTGCTGCTTTTCAAGATAAAAGCTCCCATTTGCTTTTTACCAACTCTGTTAGTGAACCAAGGTCCTGCTTTAGAGAAGTTATGACATCCATTATATCTTTTTTCTGAAACATTTTGCTTTACAACGCCATTTTTCTCCACAGGATAACTCAGTCTAATAATCAAAGTTGAGAAATAACTCAGAAACCCAGTTAGTCTCTCCATCAAATCTCCTCCAGCTGTATAATTTAATTGTTGCCATTTCGTCTCCCCTCAGATGACAAATACAAATCTCTTTGGAACATATCTCATTTTTGTTCAGACCTATTTGTAGTCGGTTGGCGGTCTCCTTATCACGTATTCAATCATGAACCAGGTCGATTTAAATATCTATATTCAGTCTAATTCAAATTATCACCAATAGTAAAGATTGTTCTTTGACTTTTTGAAAACACACTCACAGGAAAGTGGGAGGAAATTCTGGCCCATTTGCTGATATGCAAAGTAACCCATTAGCCAATGGTATTGAAGAGCAAACTTACTTGCAGAGTAGAATTGCAGTACTTAAGGTAGAAAGGCAATGCATCAGAAGCTTGTTAGAAGAAAAAGAAGCAAGCAGCCGGGTGTTCACCTCTTACTGCTGTAATGGCAATCATGATGGTGGAGCATTGGAGCACACAGAAAGTGCAGGAAGTGGCAGCCGCTACACCCCTGGCTCTCTACAAAGCCCCCTACCAAAAGGAGACCCTTCCAGGGTCTCCCTAGAGATGCTGCAGCACCCCTCCAGCCACCAGAATCAGGGGGGCCACTGAAGACAAGCAGCAGAACCCCGCTGATCTTAAGGCAACAAAACCCAGAAGCCACAAGCAGGTAATTTGAATGTGTTTTGTCAGGTCTTCCAGATGCCGGTCATGACTACGTGGCTGCAAGGGCTTCCTGTCACCCTGGGGCAGTTTACATCAGAGGATATTGCTATGAATTTTTTAGCAATTCCTTGTCATGGGACGCAGCAGAGGTAAGTGCTGCCAAGGAGAGGAGGTGGCTGAGAGGTGATATGATCACCATCTTCAAGTCCTTGAAGGGCTGTCCTAGAGAGGATGGTGTGGAATTGTTTTCTGTGGCCCCAGAAGGCAGGACCAGAACCAATGGGTTGAAATTAAATCAGAAGAGTTTCCGGCTCAACATTAGGAAGAACTTCCTGACCGTTAGAGCGGTTCCTCAGTGGAACAGGCTTCCTCCTAGGGAGCTGGTGGGCTCTCCTTCCTTGGAGGTTTTTAAACAGAGGCTGGATGGCCACCTGACAGTGATGAAGATCCTGTGAATTTAGGGGGAGGGGTTTGTGAATTTAGAGCGGTTCCTCAGTGGAACAGGCTTCCTTGGGAGGTGGGGGGCTCTCCTTCCTTGGAGGTTTTTGAACAGAGGTTGGATGGCCATCTGACAGCAATGGAGATCCTGTGAATTTAGGGGGAGGGGTTTGTGAATTTAGAGCGGTTCCTCAGTGGAACAGGCTTCCTCCTCGGGAGGTGGTGGGCTCTCCTTCCTTGGAGGTTTTTCAACAGAGGCTAGATGGCCATCTGGCAGCAATGAAGATCCTGTGAATTTAGGGGGAGGGGTTTGTGAATTTAGAGGGGTTCTTCAGTGGAACAGGCTTCCTCCTCGGGAGGTGGTGGGCTCTCCTTCCTTGGAGGTTTCTAAACAGAGGCTAGATGGCCATCTGACAGCAATGAGGATCCTGTGAATTTAGGGGGAGGGGTTTGTGAGTTTAGAGTGGTTCCTCAGTGGAACAGGCTTCCTCCTTGGGAGGTGGTGGGCTCTCCTTCCTTGGAGGTTTTTAAACAGAGGCTGGATGGCCATCTGACAGCAATGAAGATCCTGTGAATTTAGGGGGAGGTGTTTGTGAATTTAGAGGGGTTCCTCAGTGGAACAGGCTTCCTCCTCAGGAGGTGGTGGGCTCTCCTTTCTTGGAGGTTTTTCAACAGAGGCTAGATGGCCATCTGACAGCAATGGAGATTCTGTGAATTTAGGGGGAGGGGTTTGTGAATTTAGAGCGGTTCCTCAGTGGAACAGGCTTCCTCCTCGGGAGGTGGTGGGCTCTCCTTCCTTGGAGGTTTTTCAACAGAGGCTGGATGGCCATCTGGCAGCAATGAAGATCCTGTGAATTTAGGGGGAGGGGTTTGTGAATTTAGAGTGGTTTCTCAGTGGAACAGGCTTCCTCCTTGGGAGGTGGCGGGCTCTCCTTCCTTGGAGGTTTCTAAACAGAAGCTAGATGGCCATCTGACAGCAATGCAGATCCTGTGAATTTAGGGGGAGGGGTTTGTGAGTTTCCTGCATCCTGCAGGGGGTTGGACTAGATGACCCTGGAGGTCCCTTCCAACTCTATGATTCTATGATTCTAAGGAGGAAAAAGAGCAATAGAAAAGGGGTTAGGATAGGTTTGCCCACCCCCAAGTCCCTGTGGGGGCTCCCCTGCTGTTGGGGGCTCCAATCCACCACCAGCCAGCTGGCCAGAGAGGGACCCCCCTCCCCCCCCAAAAAAAAAAAACCAAGGATGTCATCGCATGATTTGGTGTAGTGGTTAAGTGTGCGGACTGTTATCTGGGAGAACCGGGTTTGATTCCCCACTCCTCCCATGGCCTTGGGTCAGCCATAGCTCTGGCAGAGGTTGTCCTTGAAAGGGCAGCTGCTGTGAGAGCCCTCTCCAGCCCCACCCACCTCACAGGGTGTGTGTTGTGGGGGAGGAAGGGAAAGGAGATTGTGAGCCACTCTGTGACTCTTCGGAGTGGAGGGTGGGATATAAATCCAGTATCTTCATCTACCTCACAGGGTGTCTGTTGTGGGGGAGGAAGGGAAAGGAGATTGTAAACCGCTCTGAGACTCTTCGGAGTGGAGGGCGGGATATAAATCCAATATCTTCATCTACCTCACAGGGTGTCTGTTGTGGGGGAGGAAGGGAAAGGAGATTGTGAGCCGCTCTGAGACTCTTCGGAGTGGAGGGTGGGATATAAATTCAATATCTTCATCTACCTCACAGGGTGTCTGTTGTGGGGGAGGAAGGTAAAGGAGATTGTGAGCCGCTCTGAGACTCTTCGGAGTGGAGGGCGGGATATAAATCCAATATCTTCATTTACCTCACAGGGTGTCTGTTGTGGGGGAGGAAGGGAAAGGAAATTGTGAGCCGCTCTGAGACTCTTCAGAGTGGAGGGCGGGATATAAATCCAATATCTTCATCTACCCCACAGGGTGTCTGTTGTGGGGGAAGAAGGGAAAGGAAATTGTGAGCCGCTCTGAGACTCTTCGGAGTGGAGGGCGGGATATAAATCCAATATCTTCATCTACCCCACAGGGTGTCTGTTGTGGGGGAAGAAGGGAAAGGAAATTGTGAGCCGCTCTGAGACTCTTCGGAGTGGAGGGCGGGATATAAATCCAATATCTTCATCTACCTCACAGAGTGTCTGTTGTGGGGGAGGAAGGGAAAGGAGATTGTTAGCCGCTCTGAGACTCTTCAGAGTGGAGGGCGGGATATAAATCCAACATCTTCATCTACCTCACAAGGTGCCTGTTGTGGGGTGGGGGAGGAAAAGGAGTTTGTGAGCCGCTCTGAGACTCTTCGGAGTGGAGGGCGGGATATAAATCCAATATCTTCATCTACCCCACAGGGTGTCTGTTGTGGGGGAAGAAGGGAAAGGAAATTGTGAGCCGCTCTGAGACTCTTCGGAGTGGAGGGCGGGATATAAATCCAATATCTTCATCTACCTCACAGAGTGTCTGTTGTGGGGGAGGGAGGGAAAGGAGATTGTTAGCCGCTCTGAGACTCTTCAGAGTGGAGGGCGGGATATAAATCCAACATCTTCATCTACCTCACAAGGTGCCTGTTGTGGGGTGGGGGAGGAAAAGGAGTTTGTGAGCCGCTCTGAGACTCTTCGGAGTGGAGGGTGGGATATAAATCCAACATCTTCATCTACCTCACAGGGTGTCTGTTGTGGGGGAGGAAGGGAAAGGAGATTGTAAACCGCTCTGAGACTCTTCGGAGTGGAGGGCGGGATATAAATCCAATATCTTCATCTACCTCACAGAGTGTCTGTTGTGGGGGAGGGAGGGAAAGGAGATTGTTAGCCGCTCTGAGACTCTTCAGAGTGGAGGGCGGGATATAAATCCAACATCTTCATCTACCTCACAAGGTGCCTGTTGTGGGGTGGGGGAGGAAAAGGAGTTTGTGAGCCGCTCTGAGACTCTTCGGAGTGGAGGGTGGGATATAAATCCAACATCTTCATCTACCTCACAGGGTGTCTGTTGTGGGGGAGGAAGGGAAAGGAGATTGTGAGCCGTTCTGAGACTCTTTGGAGTGAAGGGCGGGATATCTTCTTCTTCTTCAATGATGTCCCTGATGTCATTGCATCACCCTGAAGTGATGTCGTCATGTTGGGGATGTCATACAATGACACTCTAGTTTTAGGGCAAAACTATGATTTTGTAGCAAGAAATTAGAGCTTTTTGCCCCAAACCCCAGCATGATGACATCATTTCCGGGTCTGGGATCCCCACACCTCTGGCTCCAGGATCCCCACACCATCAGCCAGGTAGGACGCGGCAACTCTAGGTAGGAACAGGGCTGCCAGTCCTCAGCTGAGAAGAAGTGCAATGAGAGGAGAGGTCACTCTGTAAGACTAACAGCATAAACCCAAAGGGTTCCTATGACCTAAATTACTATAATAATAAAACATGCATTTATTACAAGAATGACAGGCAAAAACTACAATCCTCAATACACAGCCATTGAAACTCAGTCCAATAATAAAATACTCAGTTACCAGTATTCACATAGAAGAAGAAGATATTGGATTTATATCCCACCCTCCACTCCAAATCTCTGAGCAGCTCACAATTTCTTAAATACTGAAATTAGCTCTTTTTTGATGTTAGGAAATAAAATTATAATCCTGAGGAAATTTATGCCTGAGAAAAGTTATGTAAAAGTATATGCCTGAGGAAATTTATGTAAAAGTAAATTATTCCCTAGTTTAGTGGATCTTTGACAGCTGTGCAAACTCAAAGGGGGCCATAATTTGATATCACAATAGCACTATGATGATTTAACACCGAGGAATGGTTTGTTCCCTCATGGCAGGACGCATGTCAGAAACTGGGACCTGGAAGTCACCTGGCTTCCATTTCCAGCAGCTGGGAGGAAAGAAGAATCTCTACTTACATCAGAAGCCACAGCAATGCCAACTGCGTCTGGATTGGTTTTTACGCCGTGCCACATTATAATGTAGGTTCTGACTCTGGACTTTCTTTTGTTCCCTTTCAAATCTTAGCTTTGAATACTTAGATTACATATCAAAAAAGTGTCAGGCTGGGGTACGGTTGCCAATCGCCTGGTGGGTATATTGTAACACAATAGAGAAACACGGAGCAGGGTAAAGGTACAAAAACCTCCACGAGAACCAGCCTCAACAAATTTAAGTGTAATTTACAAAAATTCTTATAATCAAAATAAACATATCAAAAGTGAAATTGATCACATTTTAAAGTGACAGAACACTGACCACGCCCGTGCCCATAGTCCTGAAGTCTCTGGACATGAAGATTCTCAAAGTGAAGATCCGGGCTGTGGTGAAAAGGGTCGATATTCAAAATGCAGAACAACGCTCCAATCTTTTTTGATGAACAGACGAGTAGAATGACGTAATGCAGCAAGGTTGAATTGATTCAACCTCTAAGAATATTGAAGCGTTGCTCTCCTAGGAAAGAATTTTATTAATGTACTTTTGAAGATCGTTGAAGTACTATGTAAAACAGAGAGAATAGCGCAACTCTGTCGCGTTCTGATGCCTTGCTGAATTACATCATTCTACTCATCTGTTCACCAAAAAAAATTGGAACGTTGTTCTCCGTTTTGAATATCGACCCTTTTCACCACAGCCTGGATCTTCAGTTTGAGAATCTTCATGTCCAGAGACTTCAGGACTATGGGCACAGGCATGGTCAGTGTTCTGTCACTTTAAAATGTGATTAATTTCACTTTTGATTATAAGAATTTTTGTAAATTGCACTTAAATTTTTTCATTGTTGAGGCTGGTTCTCGTGGAGGTTTTTGTACCTTTACCCCAATTCCAAGGTGGGGGCAGGGGATCCCCCGGTTTGGAGACCCTCCCCCACTTTAGAGTCATCAGAAAGTGTAGGGGGGAAATGTCTATTGGGCATTCTATTATTCCCTATGGATATCGATTCTCATAGGGTATAATGTAGAATTGATCTGCAGGTATCCGCGGCTCTGAGGGGATTGTATTTTGAGGTAGGGGCACCAAATTCACAGCATAGCATCCGATGCCTCTCCTCAAAACACCCCCCAAGTTTCAAAAAGATTGCACTAGGCGGTCCAATTCTATGAGCTCTCAAGGAGGTGCCCTTATCCTTCATTATTTCCTATGGAAGGAAGGCATTGAAAAGGTGTGCGGTCCCTTTAAATGTGATGGCCAGAACTCCCTTTGGAGTTCAACGATGCTTGTCACAACCTTGCTCCTGGCCCCGCCCCCAGGGCCGGCTCACCACTTGGCAAACTAGGAAGTTACCTAGGGTGCCGGGAAGCAGGGGGCAGCAAATTGAGCCCCCCGCCCCGCTGTTTCAGGCAAGCACTTAGTTTGCCTTCCTCTCCCCCTCACCACCCCCACCATCACTAGCCCCCTTCGGCCCATCGCCGCCCCCCTGTGCCCTCCAGCCCACCGTCACCGAGCTCTGCTCGCTCTCCCCCCCTCCTGCCCCGCTCGCCGCAAGCAAAACTAAAGGCTGCAGCGTCGGTGGGGGCACGTGGGGTGTCGGTGGGCCAGAGGAGGCTGGGGAAGGCTGGAGGGGGCTAGCAGCAGCCGCGACAGTGGGAGGGAGACAAACAGGAAAGGAAGGGGAGGGAGGGAGGAGGCGGGTGGGTGCCGCTCCTTGGTAAGGCACCGGGGGGGCACCGGGAGGCACCTGCCTAGGGCACCAGGCACCCACAGGCTGGCGCTGCCCACCACCTATGTCGCCTGGCTTCACCCCCAAGGTCCCCAGATATTTCTTGAATTGGACTTGGCAGCCCTAGGCTGGGCGAGACTTGCCAGCTGCCTCTGGACAACCAGCGGGGGGTTGGGGGAATTTACTGCGAGTGGGAGGACGGCTCGGCTGATTATGGCAGTGTTAAATACTGGGTTCGATGCACGAGGCTCGTTGCATAGCGATTAAAGCTCTTTATGAGCGATCCAGCATGTTTCTCAAGCAACTACAAACTACAGCCAAGCGCTCAGAACATGCGGCAATATATACAGTTGGGGCAGGGGGAATGCAGCCCCCATGAAGCAGAGAACACCCTTTGATTGCACCCTTTTTGGATCCTTCATTAGAATATGCATCCTCATTGGCCGATCCTAGAATCCTCTGATACTGCCTCCCGATTGGCCAGTCTGAATTATGTAGCCAATTAGGATGCAGGTCTTTGGATCCTTTCAGGTGATTGTGTTGCACCTCAAGCTCAGGATACTACACCCGATGTGTCCAGGGAGGCCTTCCCATACATCACAGGCAGTGATGTCACCCAGAAGTGACATCATTACACAGCGACATTGGGGAGATGCTCTGGTATTTGGGCATGGTAAATTTGACTTCCACCATCTTTTTTTTTGCCCAAATACTAGAGCGTCACCCCAATGTTACCAAGGTAATTATATTTCCAGATCACGTGATGTGATGGTATCGCTTTACTTTGCTCTGGTAAAGCCTCACCTAGAGTATTGTGTTCAGTTTTGGGCACCACATTTTAAGAAGGATATAGACAAACTGGAACAGCTCCAGAGGAGGGCAACAAAGATGGGGAGGGGTCTGGAGACCAAGTCCTATGAGGAAAGGTTGAAGGAGCTGGGGATGTTTAGCCTGGAGAGGAGGCGGCTGAGAGGTGATAGGATCACCATCTTCAAGTCCTTGAAGGGCTGTCCTATAGAGGATGGGGTGGCATTGTTTTCTGTGGCCCCAGAAGGTAGGACCAGAACCAATGGGTAGAAATTAAATCAAAAGAGTTTCCAGCTCAACATTAGGAAGAACTTCCTGACGGTTAGAGCGATTCCTCAGTGGAACAGGCTTCCTGGGGAGGTGATGGGCTCTCCTTCCTTGGAGGTTTTTCAACAGAGGCTAGATGGCCATCTGATAGCAATGAGGATCCTGTGAATTTAGGGGGAGGCGTTTGTGAGTTTCCTGCATTGTGCAAGGGATTGGACTAGATGACCCTGGAGGTCCCTTCCAACTCTATGATTCTATATCAGGGGTGCCAGCCTCCTGCAACTCCTCTGTGATAGAGATTTTTCTCTGTGATAGATATCCTCTGTGATAGATATCATACCCGCCTGAACAGAGAAGTTATTGAGATTTACAAACACCAGCACAATTTTAACAGAAAGGAAGAAGGCATTTTCATCCACCAATCTTGGTACCCAGCTCTGCAAAACACCCTACAGACTATAAATTGCAGAAAGTCTCAGAACAACCAGCAAATTCCACAGAACAATCAGCACAGTCAACAACCATCTTCCTTATCTTCAAACCCCTTCCAACCCTCCCAGCAATTAACACAGAACAATGGTCACATTCAACAGCCAGTTTCCTTATCACTACCCTTCCAGGAAGCCCCACCAAACAATGGGCACATCCACAAACCAATTGCCCTTTCATCACACCCCCTCCAGCCTAGAAATAGCAGCTCTCCAGCAGCCCTGGCCTCACTCAGTGCACAGCAGCCAAGAAGGTCAGAGCACCTGCTCCGGCTGCAACGCCACTGAGGATGTTCTCCGCAGCTGAGAACGAAACGTCTGGAAGGAAAACTTTCTCCAGTAGAACACGGCACTTGAGCCCGAAAGATTCTACAAACCCTAATAGAGATTTTTCTGTTTGAAATTCAATTTCTATATCTCAGACAGTTCAATGGATCGCTGGTTCGAAATAACATTTGAGAGGCTTTTAATATGAAAGCAAAGATATGTTTATCTCTACAAGGAAATGGGGTACTGGGAGGGAAAACAACAAAGCACTAAGAACCACATCCTAACAGATGGAAGGCCACATGGTTAATGGAGGATACTTCCCCCTTCTCCTTGACCTCTCTGCCTGAACAAACAAACAAGCTTTCCCACCTTATCTCTTGATTGGCAGGGGAGCCAGGATCTTCTTCCTAGGCCATGCAGACAACAGGGAATCAGGTAGAGCGTTAACCCTATAATGACTGGAACGTTAGAACATTGCAAAGGAGATGCAGAACAGAAACGTGGTTCCAACACTCTGCACCCGCACTCACGACCTGCCAGGGTTTGCAAGTCCTCTTACTTCATGGGAGTTTTCTCTTTCCCCCTCAACAGACAATGGAGTGGAAATGGAGCGACCAGTCCCGATACATCTTTGGGGCGCCTCTCTGGGACAAACGCAAACCCAGCACCTCCATCTCCTCCTTGGAATGCGTGGCTCTTTGCAACGTCCGGTATCCATCATGTACGTATGAAGGCTGTTAGCAAGTGTATGGCTGGCGGGGATGGCCTAGATAGGGACAAACCTTCTGCTGCCTTCTCAAGATTTTCGTGACAGGCAACTGGAGTGCTCCAGGGCATCATCTGCTGCCTCTTTCTCTAGGTGACTCTGTGTCCATTTCCTTCTTCTTACCCCTGGCTGCTGGCCCGCATACCCTCCCTAGCTGCTGTCACGGACTGGGTGCGGGCGAGAGCAAAGTCCACGTCCAGTCCAGGGTCGAGCCAGGGAGTTCCAACCAAAGCTGAGTCAGGTAACCGAGTAGGGAATGGAGAGCGAGGCCATCTGGAGGTGGGAGAAATTCGAAGAGTGCAAGTGAGAGCACAAGAGCCAGAGTGGATGCAAGCTGTCACAAAAGTGACCTGTTGCTTCCACAGAGAGCCCAGTCCTCATCAGGGGGTTAAAGGGGCCTCCAGTGATGCTCCAATGAGCAAGCGGGGAAGCTCCTGCTAAAACTCAGGACCCAGCGACCGCCTTCTTTGCAGGTGTGCGTCCCTCTGACAGGCCGCTAAGTCTCGGTGGAGTCATTCTCTCAGTTGAGCTACCCACAGGGGTGAGTCGGATCAGATGTGGGAGATGCTGAGTCCAGCGGCAGCAAACTGTCAGCTGCAGGAGCTCTAGAGGGGCCAGAAGGGCATTTTCTCTCCCTACTCGCTTCTTCACCCTGACCTGGATGACCCAGGCTTGCCTAGTCCCATCAGATCGCAGAAGCTAAGCAAGGTTGGCCCTGGATAGAATTGGATGGGAGACTACCAACAAAGTCCAGGGTCGCTATGCAGAGGCAGGCAAAGGCCAACCACCTCTGAATGTCTTTTGCCCTGATGTGGGTGGGCCAGGCTAGCCCGATCTTGTCAGATCTCAGAAGCTCAGCAGGGTCAGTCCTGGTTTGTACTCAGATGGGAGACCACCAAGGAAGTCCAGGGTCACTATGCAGAAGCGGGCAATGGCCAGCCACCTCCATATATCCTTTCCCTTGACCTGGGTGACCCAGGCTAGCTCGATCTCCTCACATCTCAGAAGCTAAACAGGGTCGGCTCTGGATGGAACTTGGATGGGAGACCAGCAAGGAAGTCCAGGGTTGCTCTGCAGAGGCAGGCGATGGCCAACCATCTCCATATATCCTTCCCCTTGACCTGGGTGACCCAGGCTAGCTCGATCTCCTCACATCTCAGAAGCTAAGCAGGGCAAGCTCTGGATAGAACTTGGATGGGAGACCACCAAGGAAGTCGAGGGTTGCTCTGCAGAGGCAGGCAATGGCCAGCCATCTCCATATATCCTTTCCCTTGACCTGGGTGACCCAGGCTAGCTCGATCTCCTCACATCTCAGAAGCTAAGCAGAGTCAGCTCTGGATAGAACTTGGATGGGAGACCACCAAGGAAGTTCAGGGTTGCTCTGCAGAGGCAGGCGATGGCCAGCCACCTCCATATATCCTTTCCCTTGACCTGGGTGACCCAGGCTAGCTCGATCTCCTCACATCTCAGAAGCTAAGCAGAGTCAGCTCTGGATGGAACTTGGATGGGAGACCACTAAGGAAATCCAGGGTTGCTCTGCAGAGGCAGGCAATGGCCAGCCACCTCCATATATCCTTTCCCTTGACCTGGGTGACCCAGGCTAGCTCGATCTCCTCACATCTCAGAAGCTAAACAGGGTCGGCTCTGGATAGAACTTGGATAGGAGACCACCAAGGAAGTCCAGGGTTGCTCTGCAGAAGCAGACAAGGGTCAAACTCCTCTGTTCATCTCTTGCCTTGAACACCCCACAAGGGGTCGCCATAACTTGGTTTCCGTTGCCATAATTCGGCTGCCACTTGATTCACCCATAATCTGGATGGCCCAACCCAGATTTTGGAAGCTAAGCAGGGTCAATTTTTTGGGTGGGAGGCCACCAAGGACATCCAGGGTGTCTGTGCAGAGGCAGGCAATGGCAAACCACCTCTGACGGTCTCTTGCCTTGAAAACCCTTTGGGGTCCCCATAAGTAGGCAGTGACTTTACAGCACCTTCCCTCCCCTACCCGATTACTGCGTTTGCTCTTCCTCAAGCCCCCTCCCCAAAACACCTTAGGCTCCACCCACCCTGGCTACTTGGTCGCCGTGAGCTATTGTTTTTCTTTGTTATAGTCGGGTTGTTATGTAGAAAAATAAGTGGCAGAACTCATTAGCATTCCTCATTAGCATATGTCGCCCCCGTCCCCCAGACAAAAGCAACTCATTGCAAGAAAGGAGAGCCCCGGGCGAGAGGCCTGCTTGGGCTGGCTAGAGATCCAGCCCAACCCGAGCAGGCCTCAGTTACCTGGGGCTCTCCTGGGCTGCCCGCCCCAGTCAAAAGGCCAGCAAGCCACTCACCGCCCAAAATCATAGAAGAAGTGGAGAAAGGGTGGCGTGGGCTTCTCCAGGGGTTAATGAGGGCTGCTGTGGGCGTGGCAAAGCTCCAGGTGGCTGGCTGGATGCCCGCTCTCCTAATCCAGGGATTGTTATGCAGCTGCACCTCCTATTCAATGGACAGGGTAGGTGGGGAGGAGGAGGGGGAACCCTCAGAAAGGTTCAGGAGTTGTGCTCCTGTGAGCTCCTGTTGAATCTGAGGCCTGATCTTAGTGATTTACTGATGTACAAATCAGTCCAAGGGAGCAAGAATAAGACGTTTGAAATCCTCCATCATGTTGAGTCACTTTGTGTCTTCTAAATTCATCTCACCTCTGACAAGTGCTCTCTTTCCCCCCCCCGACAGATTCCGCCAGATGGTATCAGCAGAACTGTGAGACCCCCTACCCATACGTGTGCAAATACATGGCCTAGAGTTAGGCCTGGAAAGGACACCCAGCCCCCCAAAGGCACCATCTCATCGTTTCCTCCCTGACCTGAAGTGGGCAGAAGTTCCAACGGGCAAAGCTCCAGCTTTGGATTTTGGAGGGCTGCAGTGTCATAGGAGTTCTTGCCTGTCCCTTTCCTGAGATTCTCTCTTTCCTTCAATTACTGCTTTGTTAACCTGCATAAATCTTTGTCGTTCCCACACTCAGAACAATCCTAAGAACACTTTCAAGTGGCAGAGAGGCAGCTGGGTGTAGTGGTGAAGTGCGCAGACTCGTATCTGGGAAAACCGGGTTCGATTCCCCACTCCTCTACTTGTGCCTGCTGGAATGGCCTTGGGTTAGCCAGAGCTCTCGCAGAGCTGTCCTTGAAAGGGCAGCTTCTGTCAGAGCTCTCTCAGCCCCACCCACCCCACAGGGTGTCTTTTGAGGGGTAGGAAGATAAAGGAGATTGCTCTGAGACGCTGAGATTCAGAGTGGAGAGCGGGATATAAATCCAATATCTTCTTTCCTGGGAGTAAGCCCCATTTAGTAGTCTTGAGTAGACCTGCTTAGTAACACTCTGTTAGTCTTCTGGACGGCCACACTGGCCTACAGCAAGCATTGAGATAATTAGTATGAGGGCCTTTAATTCCACAAAATGGATAAATCCAAAAAAGATGGTTTTTTTTAAAAAGGCGAACTTTTTGCACGAGCTGCAAAATCCTTATCACTTTTCTATTCCAAATGTGGTGAACTGGAGCAGGTTCCTACGACCCAGATTTAACCTGGCTAAATTCAAGCTTTGCGTAAGACAGGATCCCTTCAGTTCTCGTAAAGGACGCCTGCTTTTGTGTCCTGCAGTTTGGAGTGGAGGGGAAGTCATGCAAGCGACACGTTTCGATGTTTGCAATCTTGGCTGTGCATTTTGAAGCAGCCTTTGAAAAGCTCCAAGTGAAGTGTCTGGATGGTTCTTGATTCTCTGGCCAACTCCCACCTTCTGTGATCTCTTTTGCTTTCGGAATGATAATAAATTCTCTGCTGAGCATACCATTCTGAGAGCTTCTCCTCTGTCCTGATCCGGCCTCTGGGTTGAGTGGGTAGTGGGCTGCATGGATTTGGGTTGCCAGGTCCAATTCAAGAAATATCTGGAGACTTTGGGGGTGGTGCCAGGAGACATTGGGGTGGAGCCAGAAGCAAACCACAAGCATAATTGAACTCCAAAGGGACCGCACACCTTGCCATCTCTCCAAAGGGACCGGTATTCTTTTTATGTTCAAAACAATTTTATTGTTCTGCAATATATTCTTGCCATCTCTTCCTAATCTCATCTGTTTTTGTTAGGTCCCTACCGTTTTTGTCCTTTATCATGGCCATCTTTGCACAAAAGGTTCCCTTACAATAATAAATTAATAATAAATTTAATAAATTTATGATACCAATGATCACGTTTAAGGATCAATGATCCTTAAACGTGACCCTTACACTGGCACAATCCCAGGTTATGCCAGCCTAAGGGCCAAATGAAATCGGTACACTGGTGCAACACCTTCCCAAACAGATGCAAAGATGTTTTGCCAAAAATGGTATCATAGGTGCTCATATTCCTTGGAGGTTTTTCAGCAGAGGCTGGATGGCCATTTGACAGCAATGAGGATCCTGTGAATTTAGGGGGAGGGGTTTGTTTCCTGAATGGTGCAGGGGGCAGTGGGAGACCTTCTGGAGTTCTGACCCTGTGGGCACCTGGGTTTCAGCCACTGTGTGACACGGACTGGATGGGCCATTGACCTGATCCAACATGGCTTCTCTTATGTTCTTAAGAGCAGCGGTCCATGAGTGGCAATTAACCACAAGGCATAGATGGAACCCTCTGTCTGGGGCAAGTGATGCTCTGTGTTCTTGGTGCTTGGGAGGAGCAACAGTGGGAGGGCTTCTAGTGTCCTGATCCCACTGATGGACCTCCTGATAGCACCTGGGTTTTGCCACTGTGTGACACTGAGGGCGTTTTCGCACTCACCTCCAGCCGGCGCGACCCCCCTCTTCACCGCGCAGGATCTGCGCGGATTTTGCACTAAATGCCGCAGAGCAGCCGGAAGAGCCGGAAACTCCCGTCGCAAAAGCCGCGCAAACTGAAACTGCTTTTTGGCGGTTTACGTTTGAGCGGCTTTTGCGCCGGGAGTTTCCGGTGCAAAAGGCTGCTCCACGGCATTTAGTGCGAAATCCGCGCAGATCCTGCGCGGTGAAGAGGGGGGTCGCGCCGGCTGGAGGTGAGTGCGAAAACGCCCTGAGTGTTGGACTGGATGGGCCATTGTCTTGATCCAACATAGCTTCTCTTATCTTCTTATGTGACACAGAGTGCTGGACTGGATGGGCCACTGGCCTGATCCAACATGGCTTTTCTTATCTTCTTATGTGACACAGAGTGTTGGACTGGATGGGCCATTGGCCTGATCCAACATGGCTTTTCTTATCTTCTTATGTGACACAGAGTGTTGGACTGGATGGGCCACTTGCCTGATCCAACAGGGCTTCTCTTATGTGACACAGAATGTTGGATTGGATGGGCCATTGGCCTGATCCAACATGGCTTCTCTTATGTTCTTACGTGACACAGAGTGTTGGACTGGATGGGCCACTTGCCTGATCCAACATGGCTTCTCTTATGTGACACAGAATGTTGGATTGGATGAGCCATTGGCTTGATCCAACATGGCTTCTCTGATGTTCTTAAGAGCAGAGGTCCATAACTGGCAATTAACAACAAGGCATAGATGGAACCTTCTGTCTGGGGCAGTGATGCTTTGTCTTCTTGATGCTTGGGAGGCCACAGTGGGAAGGCTTCTGGGATTCTGGTCCTGCTGGTGGACCTCCTGTGGGCACCTGGGTTTCGGCCACTGTGTGACACAGAGTGTTGGACTGGATGGGCCACTGGCCTGATCCAACATGGCTTCTCTTATGTTCTTATGTGACACAGAGTGTTGGACTGGATGGGCCATTGGCTTGATCCAACATGGCTTCTCTTATCTTCTTACGTGACACAGAGTGTTGGACTGGATGGGCCACTTGCCTGATCCAACAGGGCTTCTCTTATGTGACACAGAATGTTGGATTGGATGAGCCATTGGCCTGATCAAACATGGCTTCTCTTATGTTCTTAAGAGCAGAGGTCCATAACTGGCAATTAACAACAAGGCATAGATGGAACCTTCTGTCTGGGGCAGTGATGCTCTGTCTTCTTGGTGCTTGGGAGGCCACAGTGGGAAGGCTTCTGGGATTCTGGTCCTGCTGGTGGACCTCCTGTGGGCACCTGGGTTTCAGCAATTGTGTGACACAGATTGTGGGACTGGATGGGCCATTGGACTGATCCAACATGGTTTCTCTTTGTTCTTCTGTGGCACAGAGTGTTGGACTGGAAGGGCCATTGACCTGATCCAACATGGCTTCTCTCATGTTCTTATTACACATAGATAACAAAACTCACCCACTGCTGCAGCCATGCCCACATGATCCTAAACCACTCTAGATGGTGACTAAGCATGAGACCAATCCTTGCCTTCCCCTGGGGGTCCTCGCCCCCTCCCCAGCACCTAGGCACCTGGGTGGTGGGGGAAGCCCAGAGAGGGTGCTGAGCACCACTGGGTGAGCTCTTGGGGCAGGCATCCAACAGGGAGAGTCTGTGGCCGACTTTTCCCAGCTGTCCGCTCTTCAAAAGGGGTGGCCACACACGGATAGCTAAGCAAGGCACCCTGACACCCAACTCCCTACTCAGCTATACAGGAGGGCTTGCCCTGGCCAAAGAGGGAACAGCTTGGAAAGAGGGGCAAGGAGGGTCCTTGGGGCCTTTCCCTATCAGACTCAAGAACTAGAGATGCCAACCTCCAGGTGGTGACTGGCGATCTCCTGGGATTACAACTGGCTTCCAGGTGACACGGATCAGAAAAGGGCTGCTTTGGAAGGTGGACTGTTTGGCCTTAGGCCCTGCTGAGGTGTTTCCCTTCCCCAAATCGCACCCTTCTGAGGCTCCACTCCAAAAACCTCCAGGTATTTTCTAATCTGGAGCTGGCAAAACCTGGGTGGGGGAAAAAACCGAAGTAACTCAAACCAGAGTGGGGGCAGACAGCCAAGGCCTGTCCTGGGGCTGAAGGGGGGAGGAGGGGTGGGGTGAGGGCTGGAGGGCTCCTTGGAAGGGACTCTCCATTCACAACAAAACCCCACTGAATTCCCACCCCTTCTAGTTTGAGAACCACTTTGGTGTACAGGTTAAGTGTGCAGACTCTTATTTGGGAGATCCAGGTTTGATTCCCCCCTCCTCCATTTGCACCTGCTGGAATGGCCTTAAGAACATAAGAGAAGCCATGTTAGATCAGGCCAATGGCCCATCCAGTCCAACACTGTGTCACACAGTGGCCAAAATTTTTATATATATATATAAATATATATATATATATATACACACACACACACACACACACTGTGGCTAATAGCCACTGATGGACCTCTGCTCCATATTTTTATCTAAACCCCTCTTGAAGGTGGCTGTACTTGTGGCCGCCACCACCTCCTGTGGCAGTGAATTCCACATGTTAATCACCCTTTGGGTGAGGAAGTACTTCCTTTTATCCGTTGTAACCTGTCTGCTCAGCAATTTCATCGAATGCCCACAAGTTCTTGTATTGTGAGAAAGGGAGAAAAGTACTTCTTTCTCTACTTTCTCCATCCCATGCATTATCTTGTTGTAAAGTACTGGGGTCAGTGCAGTAAGAGACCAGAGTCGGAGAGTGATTTCAGCAAGCTTTACTTCAGGAACACCACACAACACACACTGAACTCTGTTCAAACTTCCCGCTCCTTTATACAATTCTTGCCCCCTTCTGATTGGTCCTTAACTATCTACATGGATTGGCTATTTACAGGGCCGTAAGGGCCTATCAGGGTACAGTATGAGCCTGGATGTTGATTGGCTACTTATGTTTCAATCCTTCCCCTGATTGGGCACGTTTAGGCCTTCTCTGGAACCCTGGTGTGGAGTTCAAGCTCTGGCTTGTTCGGCTTCCCTCCAAAAGTAACAGTTCTCCCAATTGAGCCTAGGACACAACACTTGTAAACCTCTATCATGTCACCCCGCAGTCAACGTTTCTCCAAGCTAAAGAGCTTTTTCACACAGCCTAAGTATTCCGGTATGCCAGCTGGCCAGTTACTGAACAGTAACGGGTTTCTGCTGGCATTTCAGACAGACCCGATTCAGTAACTGGCTGCTACCAGAATACTCTCACCTTTTCACACACTCCCGCGGCTGTCCCGGTAGTGAGGCGTGCCTGAGTCGTCACAAACAAAGAGCAGCTTCTTCCACTTTTCAACCCCTCCTTCCGGGTTGAATTCGCTATGGGGTGCTGTGTGAAATGTCCAGTATCTAACCCGGGAGCAGTTTTCGCGCCCTTTTTCGCCCGCTGGCGCGCGCAATCTCCGGCTTTTTTGGGGGGGGGAACGTCAGTTTAGATCGATATAGCGATATATCGCTATATCGACCTGTCAAAACAGCACCACCATAGGGATGGCTATGCATCTCAACATGCATCTCAACGGAGCCTAGCCATCCCTATGGTGGTGCTGTTTTGACAGGTCGATATATCGCTATATCGATCTAAACTGACGTTCCAAAAAAAAAAAAAAAAAAGCCGGAGATCGCGCGCGCCGGCAGGTGAAAAATGGCGCGAAACCGGCTGGCGCTGGTGGAAGCGAGATAAGAGCGGAACAGTGTGAAATGGCTTGCTTCAATCACGCTTCAATCACGGAACCCTACCGGGGAAAAAAACATGTGTCTGAAAACTCCCATCGCTGTCTCGGATTACTGCAAGCGGCACAATACCGACTCCCTTCCGGTTTCCAGTGGTAAGTGTGAAAAGGGCCAAAGAGTCCCAAGCGTTTCAACCTTTCTTCATAGGGAAAGTGTTCCAGCCCTTTAATCATTCTAGTTGCCCTTCTCTGGACTTTCTCCAATGCTATAATATCCTTTTTGAGGTGCGGCAACCAGAACTGCACACAGTACTCTAAATGAGACCACACCATCGATTTATACAGGGGCATTATGATACTGGCTGATTTGTTTTCAATTCCCTTTCTAATAATTCCCAGCATGGCGTTGGCCTTTTTTATTGCAAACGCACACTGTCTTGACATTTTCAGTGAGTTATCTACCACGACCCCAAGATCTCTCTCTTGGTCAGTCTCTGCCAGTTTACACCCCATCAACTTGTATTTGTAGCTGGGATTCTTGGCCCCAATGTGCATTACTTTGCACTTGGCCACATTGAACCACATCTACCATGTTGATGCCCACTCACCCAGCCTCAACAGATCCCTTTGGAGTTCCTCACAATCCTCTCTGATTCTGACCACCCTGAACAATTTAGTGTCATCTGCAAACTTGGCCACTTCACTGCTCACTCCCAACTCTAAATCATTTATGAACAAGTTAAAGAGTATGGGACCCAGTACCGAGCCCTGCGGCACCCCACTGCTTACCGTCCTCCACTGCGAAGACTGCCCATTTATACTCACTCTCTGCTTCCTATTACTCAGCCAGTTTTTGATCCACAAGAGGACCTGTCCTTTTACTCCATGACTCTCAAGCTTTTTAAGGAGCCTTTGATGAGGAACTTTATCAAAAGCTTTCTGGAAGTCAAGGTAAACAACATCTATCGGGTCTCCTTTGTCCACATGTTTGTTCACCCCCTCAAAGAAATGTAATGGGTTAGTGAGGCAACATCTTCCCTAACAGAACCCATGCTGAGTCTTCCTCAATAACTCGTGTTCATCAATATGGCTACTCATTCTGTCCTTGATAATGCTTTCTACCAACTTTCCTGGTATTGAAGTCAGACTGACTGGCCTATAATTTCCCGGATCTCCTTTAGAACCCTTTTTAAAGATGGGGGTGACATTTGCTACCTTCCAGTCCTCAGGAACGGAAGCAGATTTCAATGAAAGATTACAGATTTTTGTTAGAAGGTCCACAAGTTCAATTTTGAGTTCTTTCAGAACTCTCGGGTGTATGCTATCTGGACCCGGTGACTTATTAGTTTTTAATTTGTCTATCAGTTGTAGGACCTCCTCTTTTGTCACCTCAGTCTGACTCAGGTCTTTCAACACCCCTTCCAAAATTAGTGGTTCTGGGGTGGGCAAAAAGTTCTCATCTTCCACAGTGAAGACGGAGGCAAAAAATTCATTCAGTTTCTCAGCCATTTCCCTATTCTCCTTTAGTAATCCTTTTACCCCATGGTCATGCAAGGGCCCCACTGCCTCCCTGGCTGGTTTCCTACTTCTAATATATTTGAAGAAATTTTTATTGTTGGTCTTTATGTTTTTTGCAATATGCTCCTCATAGTTCCTTTTTGCCTGCCTGATCACAGTCTTGCATTGGATTTGCCACAGCCTGTGTTCCCTTTTACTAATCTCACTTGAACTGGTTTTCCATTGCTTAAAGGAGTCCTTCTTACCTTTTACAGCTTCCATTACTTTGTTTGTTAACCATGCAAGCCTTTTCTTATGCCTGTTTGTGCCTTTCCTAACTTGTGGTATGTATTTTATCTGAGCTTCTAGGATTATAGTTTTAAATAGTCTCCAAGCTTTCCCCAGGGTTTTGACCATATTTACCTTTCCTTTCAGTTTCCTCCTCACATGCCTCCTCATCTCAGTGAATTTACCCCTTTTAAAGTTAAACGTGGTTGTGGCGGTCTTTTTGGGGAACTCCCTATTTATACAAATGGTGAAATCAATAACATTATGGTCACTGCTCCCAAGTGGCACTATCACTTTTACATCTCTCACCAAGACTTGGGCATTACTTAGGACCAAATCCAGGATCGCCCCACCCCTGGTAGGTTCTGAGACCATCTGCTCCATAGCACAGTCATTGAGAGCATCAAGAAACTCAATCTCTTTCTCTCGACCAGAACACATATAGACCCAATCAATCTGCGGGTAGTTAAAATCAACTGTCCTATAGAGGATGGTGTGGAATTGTTTTCTGTGGCCCCAGAAGGTAGGACCAGAAACAATGGGTTGAAATTAAATCAAAAGAGTTTCCAGCTCAACATTAGGAAGAACTTCCTGACAGTTAGAGCAATTCCTCATTGGAACAGGCTTCCTCCTCGGGAGGTGGTGGGCTCTCCTTCCTGGGAGGTTTTTCAACAGAGGCTCAATGGCCATCTGACAGCAATGAAGATCCTGTGAATTTAGGGGGAGGGGTTTGTGAGTTTAGAGCGGTTCCTCAGTGGAACAGGCTTCCTCCTGGGGAGGTGGTGGGCTCTCCTTCCTTGGAGGTTTTTCAACAGAGGCTAGAGGGCCATCTGACAGCAATGAAGATCCTGTGAATTTAGGGGGAGGGGTTTGTTAATTTAGAGCGTTTCCTCAGTGCAACAGGCTTCCTTCTTGGGAGGTGGTGGGCTCTCCTTCCTTGGAGGTTTTCCAACAGAAGCTAGATGGCCATCTGACAGCAATGAAGATTCTGTGAATTTAGGGGGAGGGGTTTGTGAGTTTCCTGCATTGTTCAGGGGGTTGGACTAGATGACCCTGGAGGTCCCTTTTAACTCTTCTGTGATTCTATGACCCTAACAGTGCAACTGATCTGCTGTCCTGTCCCTTTACATTTCTGGTCCTTCCTTCTCCCATCAACGTAACTAATCTCTTCCTGTTCCCTTAGATTGGACCAGGTTGCAACTGACACTGATGAATCCATTTTAAATTACACATTGTAGATTTGCCAGGTCCTTCACTATTCCTTGCAGCCATCCAGAGCCATGTCTCTTTTTTCATTTTATGCCTGCAAAAGACATAACCAGTGTTCCCTCTAAGCTGAGGTAGCGCGAGCCAGCTCACACATTTTTGCCTTAGCTCGGGAAGGAGGACCCCAGCGCACACGAATTTAGGAAGTAGCTGGCAGCTTTAACGTCAGGAGCTCCCAACTTTAATGCCAGTAGCTCACAAAATAGAATTTTTGCTCATAAGACTCTGCAGCTTAAAGGGAACATGAGACATAACAAAGCCCCCGTGTCCTCAAGGACACCCACCCCGCTTCCCAAGATTTTGACTTATCCAGCCGGAGCGAGGATAAAATGAAAGGGGTGTGTGGGAGTGATGGTGGGGAGAGCTGTGTATGTTTCCTGGAACCCTGGAACAAGCTGTGTGGGGAAGGAAAGGAAAGGTCCCCTGTGCAAGCACCAGTCGTTTCTGACTCTGGGGTGACGTTGCTTTCACAACGTTTTCACGGCAGGCTTTTTATGGAGTGGTTTGCCATTGCCTTCCCCAGTCACCTACACTTTCCCCCCAGCAAGCTGGGGACTCATTTTACCCACCTCAGAAGGATGGAAGGCTGAGTCAACCTCGAGCCGGCTACCTGAAAACCCAGCTTCCACTGGGATCGAACTCAGGTTGTGAGCAGAGCTTAGGACTGCAGGACTGCAGCTTTAACCCTCTGCGCCACAGGGCTCTTTAAAGAAAAGGTCCCCTGTGCAAGCACCAGTTGTTTCCGAATCTGGGGTGATGTTGCTTTCACAACATTTTCACATCAGACTTTTTACGGGGTGGTTTGCCACTGCCTTCCCCAGTCATCTACACTTTCCCCCCAGTAAGCTGGGGATGCCTTTGACCGACCTCGGAAGGATGGAAAGCTGAGTCAACCTCAAGCCAGCTACCTAAAAACCTGGCTACTGCCAGGGATCGATCTCGGGTTGTGAGCAGAGAGCTCCGACTGCAGTACTGCAGCTTTAACACTCTGTGCCACGGAGCTCCCAAAGTACAGCGCTCTGTCATTCGGTGGTGGCTGGGAAATAAGACTGAACTTTTAAACAGAAAAGGAAGTAATCATCAGAGCACAAACTACTCCCAAACCAGGTACGGTCTCTGATGAATGGAAGGGCTTATTTCTCCCTGGAGCAAAAGATGAGGCTGTCAAATGAAATGCCAAATGTCCCTTCCAACTCTATGATTCTATGAAATGTGTAAAGAAGGGAGTACTTAAATGCAGGACAACTTTAGTATCATTCTAAACAAAGCATCAGTCCTCGATGCTGTAGGGTTGCCAATCCCCAGGTGGGGGCAGGGGATCCTCTGGTTTGAAGGCCCTCCCCCCGCTTTAGGCTAATCAGAAAGCAAGGGGAGGAAAATGTCTGCTGGGCACTCTATTATTCCCTATGGAGACCAATTCCCTTATGGTATGATGGAGAATGGATCTGCAGGTTTCTGGGGCTCTGTGGGGGCTGTTTTTTGAGGTAGGGGCACCAATTTTGCAGCATAGCATCCAGTGGCTCTCCTCAAAACACCCTGCAGGTTTCAAAAGGATTGGACCGGGGGATCCAATTCTATGAGCCCCAAAAGAAGGTGCCCCTATCCTCCATTATTTCCAATGGAGGGAAGGCATTTAAAAGGTGTGCGGTCCCTTTGGAGTTCAATTATGCTTGTGGCTTGCTTCTCCACCCCAATGTCTCCTGGCTCCACCCCCAAAGTCCCCAGATATTTCTTGAATTGGACCTGGCAACCCAAATCCATGCAGCCCAGCCACCCACTCAACCCAGAGGCCAGATCAGGACAAAGGAGAAGCTCTCAGAGTGGTATGCTCAGCAGAGAATTTATTATCATTCCGACCTCAAAAGAAACCACAGAAAGTGGGAGTTGGCCAGAGAATCAAGAACCATCCAGACACTTCATTCGCAGCTTTTCAAAGGCTGCTTCAAAATGCACAGCCAAGATTGCAAACATCGAAACGTGTCGCTTGCACGACTTCCCCTCCACTCCAAACTGCAGGACACAAAAGCAGGCATCCTTTACGAGAGCTGAAGGGATCCTGTCTTACGCAAAGCTTGAATTTAGCCAAGATAAGCCTGGGTTATAGGAACCTGCTCCAGTTCACCACATTTGGAATAGAAAAGTGATATGGATTTTGCAGCTCGTGCAAAAGATTCACCTTTAAAAAAAAAATCTTTTGGATTTATCCATTTTAGTTGAGTTAAAGGCCCTCATACTAATTAACTCAATGTTTGCTGTAGGCCAGTGTGGCTGTCTAGAAGACTAACAGAGTGTTACTAAGCAGGTCTACTCAAGTCTACTGAATGAGGCTTACTCCCAGAAAAGAAGAAGATATTGGATTTATATCCCGCTCTCCACTCTGAATCTCAGAGCAGACTCCTTTACCTTCCTCCCCCCCCAACAGACACCCTGTGGGGTGGGTGGGGCTGAGAGAGCTCTGACAGAAGCTGCCCTTTCAAGGACAGCTCTGCGAGAGCTCTGGCTGACTCAAGGCCATTCCAGCAGGTGCAAGTGGAGAAGTGGGGAATTGAACCCAGTTCTCCCAGATACGAGTCCCTGCACTTCACCACTACAACAAACTGGCTCTCTGCCACTTGAAAGTGTTCTTAGGATTGTTCTGAGTGTGAGAACGACAAAGATTTATGCAGGTTAACAAAGCAGTAATTGAGGGAAAGAGAGAATCTCAGGAAAGGGACAGGCAAGAACTCCTTTGGCACCGCAGCCCTCCAAAATCCAAAGCTGGAGCTTTATCCATTGGAACTTCTTCCCACTTCAGGTCACGGAGGAAACGATGAGATGGTGCCTTTGGGGGGCTGGGTGTCCCTTCCAGGCCTAACTCTAGGCCTTGTATTTGCACACGTATGGGTAGGAGGCATCACAGTTCTGCTGATACCATCTGGCGGAAGCTGTCAGGGGGGGAAAGAGAGCACTTGTCTGAGGTGAGATGAATTTAGAAGACACAAAGTGACTCAACATGATGGAGGATTTCAAACATCTTGGTCCTGCTCCCGTGGACTGATTTGTAGGTCAGTCAATCGCTATCATGGAGGAAAACAATAGCTCAGGGTGACCAAGTAGCCAGGGTGGATGTAGGGTTGCCAAATCCAATTCAAGAAATATCTTGATGCTTTGGGGGTGGAGCCAGGAGACTTTGGAGGTGGAGCCAGGAGCAAGGGTGTGACAAGCATCATTGAAGTCCAAAGGGAGTTCTGGCCGTCACATTTAACAGGATCGCACACCTTTTAAATGCCTTCCCTCCATAGGAAAGAAAGATAGGGGCACCTTCTTTTGGGGCTCATAGAATTGGACTCCCTAGTCCAATTGTTTTGAAAATTGCAGAGTGTTTTGAAGAGAGGCGCCGGATGCTATGATGCTGAAAATTTGGTGCCTCTACCTCAAAAAACAGCCCCCCCACCATAGTCCCAGATACCCACAGTTCAATTCTCCATTACACCCTATGGGAATTGATCTCCATAGGGAATAATGGAGTGAGCAGCAGGTATTCCCCACCCCCCAGCTTTCTGATGACCCTGAAGCCGGGGGAGGGTCTCCAAACTGGGGGAACCCCTGCCCCCACCTGGGGATTGGCAACCCTAGGTGGATGGAACCCAAGGTGGGGTTTTTTTTTTGGGGGGGGGGGGCTTGAGGAAGAGCAAATGCAATAATTGGGTAGGTGGGGGAAGGTGCTGGGAAGGTTCTGCGCCTTTAGCCCCCTGCTGAGGGCTGGGTTCTCCGTGGAAGCAACAAGTCTCTTTCATGACGAGTTGACTCTGGCTCTAGCGCTCTCACTTGCACTCTTCAGCTTTCTGACTCCCGCCTCTAGACGGCCTCACTCTCCATCCCCTACTCGGCTACCTGACTCAGCTTCGGTTGGAACTCCCTGGCTAGACCCCGGACTGGACGTGGACTTTGCTCTCTCCCGCACCCGGTCCGTGAAAGCAGGTGGAGAGGGTATGCGTGCCAGCAGCCAGGGGTAAGAAGAAGGAAATGGACACAGAGTCACCTAGAGAAAGAGGCAGCAGATGATGCCCTGGAGCACTCCGGTTCCCTGCCATGAAAGTCTAGAGAAGGCAGCAGAAGGTTTGTACCTATCTGGGCCATTCCCGCCAGCCATACACTTGCTAACAACCTTCATACGTACACGATGGATATGTGTAAAGAGCCACGCATTCTGAGGAGGAGATGGAGGTGCTGGGGCTCCGGCCGTCCCAGAGAGGCGTCCCAGGTATGTATTGGGAGCGGTCGCTCCATTCCCACTTCAGTGTCTGTTGAGGGGGGAAGAGAAAACTCCCGTGAAGTAAGAGGACTTGCAAACCCCTGGCAGGTCGTGAGTGCGGGTGCAGAGTGTTGGAACCACGTATCTGTTCTGCATCTCCTTTGCAATGTTCTAACGTTCCAGTCATTATAGGGTTAATGCTGTACCTGATTCCCTGTTGTCTGCAAGGCCTAGGAAGAAGATCCTGGCTCCCCTGCCAATCAAGAGACAATGTGGGAAAGCTTTTTTGTTTGTTCCATTAGAGAGGTCAAGGAAGAGGGGGAAGTATCCTCCATTAACCATGTGACCTTCCATCAGTTAGGATGTGGTTCTTAGTGCTTTATTGTTTTCCCTCCCAGTACCTCATTCCCTTGTAGAAATGAACATATCTTTGCTTTCATGTTAAAAGCCTCTCAAATGTGATTTCAAACCAGCGATCCATTGAACTGTCTGAGATATAGAAATTGAATTTCAAACGGAAAAATCTCTATCACAGAGGAGTTGCAGGAGGCTGGCACCCCTGATATGGAATCATAGCGTCGGAAGGGACCTCCAGGGTCATCTAGTCCAACCCCCTGCACAATGCAGAAAACTCACAAACACCTCCCCCTAAATTCACAGGCTCCTGACTACTGTCAGATGGCCATCCAGCCTCTGTTGAAAAACCTCCAAGGAAGGAGAGCCCACCACCTCCCGAGGAGGAAGCCTGTTCCACTGAGGAACCGCTCTAATGGTCAGGAAGTTCTTCCTAATGTTGAGCTGGAAACTCTTTTGATTTAATTTCAGCTCATTAGTTCTGATCCAACCTTCTGGGACCACAGAAAACAATTCCGCACCATCCTCAATATGACAGCCCTTCAAGGACTTGAAGCTTGTTATCCTATCACCTCTCAGCCGCCTCCTCTCCAGGCTAAACATGCCCAGCTCCTTCAACCTTTCCTCATAGGACTTGGTCTGCAGACCCCTCACCATCTTCGTCACCCTCCTCTGGACCTGTTCGGAGTCTTGTGAGCAAAAATTCACTATGTGATGATGTCACTTCTGGGTCACATCTCTGCCTGTTATGTATGGGAAGGCCTGCCTGGACACATTGGGAGTAGTATCCTGAGTTTGAGGTGCAACATAATCGCCTTAGAGGATCCAAAGACCTGCATCCCGATTGGCTGCATAATTCCGACTGGCCAATCAGGAGGCAGTATCAGAGGATCCTAGGATCTGCCAATGAGGATGCATATTCCAATGAAGGATCCAAAAAGGGTGCAATCACAGGGTGTTTCCTGCTTTATGGGGCATCAGACCATGACAGAGTTTATTTATTTATTTATTTATTTAGAATTTATATCCCGCCCTTCCCACGAGTGGCTCAGGGCGGCTATTGCACTATTCTCTCTGTTTTACATAGTACTTTAACGATCTTCAAGAGTACATTAATAAAATTCTTTCCTAGGAGAGCAACGCTTCAATATTCTTAGAGGTTGAATCGATTCAACCTTGCTGCATTACGTCATTCTACTCGTCTGTTCATCAAAAAAGATTGGAGCGTTGTTCTGCATTTTGAATATCGACCCTTTTCACCACAGCCCGGATCTTCAGTTTGAGAATCTTCATGTCCAGAGACTTCAGGACTACGGGCCCGGGCGGGGTCAGTGTTCTGTCACTTTAAAATGTGATCAGTTTCACTTTTGATTTGTTTATTTGGATTATAAGAATTTTAGTAAATTACACTTAAATTTTTGCATTGTTGAGGCTGCTTCTTACGGAGGTTTTTGGGCCCTTACCCTGCTCCATATATTCTCTGTTGTGTTGCGATATACCCACCTGGGGATTGTCAACCGTACCCCAGCCTGACACTTTTTTGATAGGTAATCCAAGTATTCAAAGCTAAGATTTGAAAGGGACCAAAAGGAAGTCCAGAGTCGGAACGTACATTGGCATGCGGCACGGCGTAAAGACCAATCCAGACATAGTAGCTACTGCTGTAGCGTCTGATGTAAGCAGAGACGATTCTTTCCTCCCTGCTGCTGGAAATGGAAAGCAGTTGACTCCCGGGTCTCAGGTTCCGACATGCTTCCTGCCAAGAGGGAACAAACCATTCCTTGGTGTTAAATCAATACAGTGCTGTTGTGATATCAAACTATGCCCCCCTTTGAGTTTGTACAGCTGTCAAAGATCCACTAAACTAGGGAATAATTTACTGTTTCATAAATTTCCACAGGCATGGGAGAATAGTTTTATTTCCTAACATCAACAAAGACATAATTTCAGTACCTAAGCTTTTGAAGAACAAAAATTTGTGGAACAGGAAGTGGAATACCAGCCAGTCTGGTGTAGTGGTTAAGTGTGTAGACTCTTATCTAGAAGAACCAGGTTGATTCCCCACTCCTCCACTTGCAGCTGCTGGAATGGCCTTGGATCAGCCAGAGCTCTCTTATCTGGGAGAACCGGGTTTGATTCCCCACTCCTCCACTTGCAGCTGCTGGAATGGCCTTGGGTCAGCCAGAGCTCTCTTATCTGGGAGAACCGGGTTTGATTCCCCACTCCTCCACTTGCACCTGCTAGAATGGCCTTGGGTCAGCCAGAGCTCTCTTATCTGGGAGAACCGGGTTTGATTCCCCACTCCTCCACTTGCAGCTGCTGGAATGGCCTTGGGTCAGCCAGAGCTCTCTTATCTGGGAGAACCGGGTTTGATTCCCCACTCCTCCACTTGCAGCTGCTGGAATGGCCTTGGGTCAGCCAGAGCTCTCTTATCTGGGAGAACCAGGTTTGATTCCCCACTGCTCCACGTGCAGCTGCTGGAATGGCCTTGGGTCAGCCAGAGCTCTCTTATCTGGGAGAACTGGGTTGGATTCCCCACTCCTCCACTTGCAGCTGCTGGAATGGCCTTGGGTCAGCCATAGCTCTCTTATCTGGGAGAACCGAGTTGGATTCCCCACTCCTCCACTTGCAGCTGCTGGAATGGCCTTGGGTCAGCCATAGCTCTCTTATCTGGGAGAACCGGGTTGGATTCCCCCCTCCTCCACTTGCAGCTGCTGGAATGGTCTTGGGTGAGCCATAGCTCTCGCAGGAGTTGTCCTTGAAACAGCAGCTGCTGTGAGAGCCCTCTCAGCCCCACCCACCTCACAGGGTGTCTGTTGTAGGGGAGGAAGGGAAAGGAGATTGTGGGCCGCTCAGGGCCTCTGTCCTTGAAAGGGCAGCTTCTGGGAGAGCTCTCCCAGCCCCACCTGCCTCACAGGGTTTCTGTTATGGGGGAGGAAGATAAAGGAGATTGTGAGCAGCTCAGAGATTTGGAGTGGAGGGTGGGATATAAATCCAATATCATCTTCTTCTTTTACGTGATTTCTATGAACCGAGTATTTTATTATTGGACTGAGTTTCAATGGCTATATATTGAGGATTGTAGTTTTTGCCTGTCATTCTTGTAATAAATGCATGGTTTATTATTATAGTAATTTAGGTCATAGGAACCCTTTGGGTTTATGCTGTTAGTCTTACAGAGCGACCTCTCCTCTCATTGCACTTCTTCCCAGCTGAGGACTGGCAGCCCTGTTCCTACCTAGAGTTGCCAGGTTCTACCGGGCTGCTGGCGTGGGGATCCTGGAGCCAGAGGTGTGGGGATCCCAGACCCGGAAATGATGTCATCATGCTGGGGTTTGGGGCAAAAAGCTCTAATTTCTTGCTACAAAATCATAGTTTTGCCCCAAAACCAGAGTGTCATTGTATGACATCCCCAGCATGATGACATCACGTCAGGGTGATGCAATGATATCAGGGACATCATGCGATGACATCCTTGTTTGTTTGTTTTGGGGGGTCTCTCTCTGGCCAGCTTGCTGCTGGTGGATTGGAGCCCCCAACTGCAGGGGAACCCCTACGGGGACTTGGGGGTTGGCAAACCTATCCTATCCCCTTTTCTATCCCTCTTTTTCCTCCTTAGAATCACAGAATCATAGAGTTGGAAGGGACCTCTACGGTCATCTAGTCCAACCCCCAGCACAATGAAGGAAACTCACAAAGACCTCCCCCTAAATTCACAGGAGCTGCGTTGCTGTCAGATGGCCATCTAGCCTCTGTTGAAAAACCTCCAAGGAAGGAGAGCCCACCACCTCCCAAGGAGGAAGCCTGTTCCACTGAGGAACTGCTCTAACGGTCAGGAAGTTCTTCCTAATGTTGAGCCGGAAACTCTTTTGATTTAATTTCAACCCATTGGTTCTGGTCCTACCTTCTGGGGCCACAGAAAACAATTCCACACCATCCTCTATATGGCAGCCCTTCAAGTACTTGAAGATGGTGATCCTATCACTTCTCAGCCGCCTCCTCTCCTTGGCAGCACTTACCTCTGCTGAGTCCCATGTTATGGCACTGTTAAAAAATTCATAGCAACTTCCTCTGTTGTAAAGTGCCCCAGGACGACAGGAAATCTTTGCAGCCACATCGTCATCACCGGCATCTGGAAGAAATATATGGGACCTTTAGCTGAGCAAACACTTTGGGGCAATCGCTGACTCACCAGGTGTTTTTACATTCAGTTTGATCCAGAGTTTTAGAGTCTTCAAATCACCTGCCACTGTTCTGCTTTAATTATTTTCCTTTTGCATTTAATCATTTCAATTGGGGGGGGGGGGGTGTCTCTGATCAGAGGGCAGTCGGAATACCAGAGCTTAGTTAAATGTATACGGTTCGTTAAATGCATACGATACGTGTCAACACTGCAAAAACAATACAAATTTAAATTACTAGATGAGGCAAGCAATGATATGTAAAAATTTCAAGTGCTATCAGTTCTCATGCAAATTATTGCACCTTGTGGTGGCTTTCGGAGGAGTCTTTTAAAACGCATGAAAACTTCTACAATACATGTTTGAAACGCCTGTAGAGAAATGACCGGATCAAAACTAGTTTCGAGAAAAACCTTGTAGCAGCATTGCCACAACCCATCTCACCGAAACAAATGTCGATGCTTCGGACAGCAACAATGCAAAACACTTGTGAGAACGTTAGTTAATGTAAAAAGTGAGTTTCCAATGCGGTGAAAGAGAGTCGCAAAATGCCAGTGTAAAAACACCCACCGTCTGCAATGCTCCAAACATAAATATTCCCAGACCTGACAAAACACATTCAAATGATCTACTTCTTCTCTTCCTCTCTCTTGCCCGATCTGTGAAGAATCCCAGGGGCATGGCTCCAGGGGTCATTTTGTAGAAAAAGTCTCTGTGTGTGTGTGTATATATATATATATATATATATATATATACATACATACACACACACACATATATATATACACACTGTGGCTAATAGGCACTGATGGACCTCTGCTCCATATTTTTATCTAACCCCCTCTTGAAGCTGGCTTTGCTTGTAGTCACCACCACCTCCTGTGGCAGTGAATTCCACATGTTAATTACCCTTTGGGTGAAGAAGTACTTCCTTTTATCCATTCTAACCTGACTGCTCAGCAACTTCATTGAATGTCCACGAGTTCTTGTATTGTGAGAAAGGGATAAAAGGATTTCTTTCTCTGCTTTCTCCATCCCATGCATTATTTTGTAAACCTCTATCATGTCACCCCGCAGTCGACGTTTCTCCAAGCTAAAGAGTCCCAAGCGTTTCAACCTTTCTTCATAGGGAAAGTGTTCCAACCCTTTAATCATTCTAGTTGCCCTTTTCTGGACTTTCTCCAATGCTATAATATCCTTTTTGAGGTGCGGTGACCAGAACTGCACACAGTACTCCAAATGAGACCGCACCATCGATTTATACAGGGGCATTATGATACTGGCTGATTTGTTTTCAATTCCCTTCCTAATAATTCCCAGCATGGCATTGGCCTTTTTTATTGCAATCGCACACTGTCTTAACACTTTCAGTGAATTATCTACCACGACCCCAAGATCTCTCTCTTGGTCAGTCTCTGCCAGTTCACAACCCATCAACTTGTATTTGTAGCTGGGATTCTTGGCCCCAATGTGCATTACTTTGCACTTGGCCACATTGAACCGCATCTGCCATGTTGACGCCCACTCACCCAGCCTCAACAGATCCCTTTGGAGTGCCTCACAATCCTCTCTGGTTCTCACCACCCTGAACAATTTAATGTCATCTGCAAACTTGGCCACTTCACTGCTCACTCCCACCTCCAAATCATTCATGAACAAGTTAAAGAGCATGGCACCCAGTACCGAGCCCTGCGGCACACCACTGCTTACCGTCCTCCACTGCGAAGACTGCCCATTTATACTCACTCTCTGCTTCCTATTACTCAGCCAGTTTTTGATCCACAAGAGGACCTGTCCTTTTACTCCATGACTCTCGAGCTTTTTAAGGAGCCTTTGATGAGGAATTTTATCAAAAGCTTTCTGGAAGTCAAGGTACACAACATCTATTGGGTCTCCTTTGTCCACATGTTTGTTCACCCCCTCAAAGAAATGTAACAGGTTAGTGAAGCAAGATCTTCCCTTACAGAACCCATGCTGAATCTTCCTCAATAACCCGTGTTCATCAATATGCCTACCTTTTAGTTACCTTTCCTTTTAGTTTCCTCTTCACATGCCTCCTCATCTCAGAGAATTTACCCCTTTTAAAGATAAATGTGGTTGTTCTGCTCTTTTGGGGCAACTCCGTATTTATACAAACGGTGAAATCAATAACATTATGGTCACTGTTCCCAAGTGGCGCAATCACTTTTACATCTCTCACCAAGTCTTGGGCATTACTTAGGACCAAATCCAGGATCGCCTCACCCCTGGTAGGTTCTGAGACCATCTGCTCCATAGCACAGCCATTGAGAGCATCAAGAAACTCAATCTCTTTCTCTCGACCAGAACACATATTGACCCAATCAATCTGCAGGTAGTTAAAATCACCTGTGACGACACAGTTTTTACATTTAGCCGCTATCTTTAATCCTTCCATCATATTATAATCGTCCTCTATCATTTGACTCGGAGTGCGATAACAAACTCCCATAGTTAAATTTCCTTTTGGGCCCTCTATTTCAACCCAAAGCATTTCTAGAAGGGAATCTAATTCTCTGACCTCAGTCTTACTGGACCGTATACCCTCTCTGATATACAGAGCCACCCCACCTCCAACCCTTCCCTCCCTATCCTTCCGATATAACTTATATCCAGGAATCACCGTGTCCCACTGATTCTCCTCATTCCACCAAGTTTCTGAAATTCCCACAATGTCTATGTTTTAATAAGGTTTTTTTAGTTTTTTTAGTGTTTTCTCCCAACACTAAACATTCCAACTCACCAATTTTACTTCGGACACTTCTAGCATTTGCATACTAACATCTATAATTTCCCAGGCAAGCTAGGCCCACAACCTTCCTCCTGCCGCCTCAAGACTTTGGCAGACAGTCCATACTGTTTGTCACCATCTCAGTGGACAATTCTGATCCATTACCCAGTAGAAAAGTAACAGCTAACCCTTCATCTCTTTGAGATGAGTCCTCCCGAACCAGAGACATTTCATCTTCTGTCGGCTTTCCCCCAAGATTTAGTTTAAAAACTGCTCTGCCACCTTTTTTATTTTAAGCGCCAGCAGCCTGGTTCCATCTGGGGACAAGTGGAGACCGTCTCTTTTGTACAGCTCCCGCTTGTTCCAGAAAGCATCCCAGTGCCTAACAAACTTAAACCCTTCCTCCCTGCACCATCATCTCATCCACACATTGAGACTTCTAATTTGTGCCTGTCTCTCCAGCCCTGCACGTGGAACAGGTAGCATTTCTGAGAAAGCTACCTTGGATGTCCTGGCCTTAAGTCTCCCACCTAGCAGCCTAAATTTTTCCTCCAGGACCTCACAAAAGCATTTCCCCACATCGTTGGTGCCAACATGCACCACAACCACTGGCTCCTCCCCAGCACTGTCTATCAGCCTATCTACTACACGCGTAATGTCTGCTACCTTTGCAGCAGGCAGGCAAGTCACCATACGGTCAGTATGTGGTTTTGCCACCCAGCTGTTTACTTGCCTAATGATCGAATCACCAAGTACCAAGACCACCCCCCTCCCTGCCCAGGGATGGTTCCTTGGCGCGAAAGGATTCCCACTCACCAATTGAAGAAGAGGTCCCTTCTGAGGGCACATTCCCCTTATCCTCAGCCCGGTGCCCTGTTCCCTCTCGACTCTCACACTCCCTGGCAGCAACAGGGCTGCCATGTTCAGAGTGGGGCTCATCTAATACGTCCCCGAGAGTCTTCTCCGAGTGCCTAACTGACTGTCTCTGCTTCTCCAGGGCAGTCACCTCGGCCTCAAGGGTACGAACTCGTTCCCTGAGGACCAGGAGCTCCTTGCATCGAGCACACACCCAAGACTTCTGTCCTGTGGGCAGACAGTCGTACATGTGACACTCAGTGCAAAACACTGGAAAGCCCCCACCCCCCTGCTGGCATTCTCCTTCATGATAGCTTTTTTAAAATATGCAGTCCCCTTTTAAATTCTGTTAGTTTATGTGGCTCCCCTTCTGGAGGGTCTACTTACCTCATTGGGAGCACAAGGAAAATAGCACACAGCTCCTTAGCACACAACTCATTAGCACAACTCATTTGCATGATGCCACACTCCTCTGACATCACCGGAAGGTGGACTAAATTATATCCGCTCAGCATCTACCTTAAAATGTCGTAATAAAACCTCACTCCCATCATACTTGTTCAGTTACTTTCTCCTCTGTGGCCACAGTGGCATGAGGAAGGTTTCCATCTGCCTACTTTGTGTGCTTTGGTTATTTCCCCATTTTTTTGTGGTGAAAAATATTGGAAAGTTTGTCACATCTTAAAGTTCAGCAAAATTCTCACGGGGGGGGGGGGGGTTGAACAATGGAGCCCAGAAGCAAGTATTTTTTGGGGGGAGGGGGTAAGAAAGAAAGAGCACAATAAAATTTAGAGGTTGTGGAGCTGTGCTCCTTTGAGCTCCTGACCAAAATGAGGCCTTCATGGCTGTATTTATGAAAGAAAGGAGGTTTGCCAGCAAGGATACTGAACAGCTTTAAAAGGGGATGAGGTAGATTCATGGAGGAATAGTCTATCGAGAAGACAGCCTTTATTGGCATATATAAGAATATAAAATAGAGAGTCGGCCAGGTTACATATGAAAAGATTACATAATCCATGCAGAATAAAATTAGGATTACAAAATAAAAACAAAGTAGCAACATAGTAAAACCTGATACATAGTTTTACTTATCAGGATGAGTAACCATGGCTCTATAGAAAAGAAAGGAAAGGTCCCCTGTGCAAGCACCAGTCGTTTCCGGCTCTGGGGTGACGTTGCTTTCACAACGTTTTCACAGCAGACTTTTTACAGGGTGGTTTGCCATTGCCTTCCCCAGTCTTTTAAACTTTCTCCACAGCAAGCTGGGGACTCATTTGACCGACCTCAGAAGGATGGAAGGCTGAGTCAACCTTGAGCCGGCTACCTGAAAACCCAGCTTCCGCCGGGGATCAAGCTCAGGTCGTGAGCAGAGCTAAGGACTGCAGTAGTGCAGCTTTTACATTCTGCGCTGCTTTTCAGGACGAGTAACCATGGCTGTATAGAAAAACTTTGCTATTAATTCTGTTATTTCCAGATCAGAATTATCTAGCAAGAAAAGCACCTTAAAATCATCAGAGGTCTCTAAAATTTGGGCTGATATGGGGTATAAAAGACACCGGCAGTACGTCAAACAGAGAGTCTATCAATGGCTACTTGCCATGCTGACTGAGAGGAACCTCCATGTCCAGAGGCACTGATCGTCTGAATCCCAGACCCAGGAGACAACATCAGGGGAAGGTTCCAACCCTGATGTTTGCTGGACCTCCAGGGTGGCCTCTGTGTGAGACAGGAGGTTGGTCTAGACCAGGGGTAGGGAACAGTGGCTCTCCATATGTTTTTTGCCAACAACTCCCATCAGCCCCAGCCATTGGCCATGCTGGATGGGGTTGATGGGAGTTGAAGGCAAAAAACATATAGAGAGCCACTGTTCCCTACCCCTGGTCTAGATGAACCCTCACTGGTCTGATCCAGCACAGCTCTTCTGAGGTTCTTATGAAGCCCTCGACCTCTCTGCCCTGTTGTTGGCTCTCCAGAGGGACTGGTTGGCCTCTATGTGAGACAGGAGGCTGGACTAGATGGACCCTCCTTGGCCTGATCCAGCAGGGCTCTTCTGAAGTTCTTCTCAGGGGAAGGCCTTGGCCTCTCTGCCCTGTTGTTGGCCCTCCAGAGGAACTGGCTGGCTACTGTGTGAGACAGGAGGCTGGACTAGATGGACCCTCACTGGTCTGACCCAGCAGGACTCTTCTGGGGTTCTTATGAAGGCCTCAGCCTCTCTGCCCTGTTGTTGGCCCTCCTGAGGAACTGGCTGGCCAATGTGTGAGACAGGAGGCTGGATTAGATGGACCCTCCCTGTTCTGATCCAGCAGGGCTCTTCTGATGTTCTTATGAAGGCCTCAGCCTCTCTGCTCTGTTGTTGGCCCTCCAGAGGAAATGGTTGACCACTGTGTGAGACAGGAGGCTGCACTAGATGGGCCCTCCCTGGTCTGACCCAGCAGGGCTCTTCTGATGTTCTTATGAAGGCCTCGGCCTCTCTGCCCTGTTGCTGGCCCTCCAAAGGAATTGGCTGGCCCCTGTGTGAGACAGGAGGCTGGACTAGATGGACCCTCACTGGTCTGATCCAGCAGGGCTCTTCGGATGTTCTTATGAAGGCCTCAGCCTCTCTGCTCTGTTGTTGGCCCTCCAGAGGAAATGGTTGACCACTGTGTGAGACAGGAGGCTGGACTAGATGGACCCTCACTGGTCTGATCCAGCAGGGCTCTTCTGATGTTCTTATGAAGGCCTCAGTCTCTCTGCCCTGTTGTTGGCCCTCCAGAGGAACTGGCTGGCCACTGGGTGAGACAGGAGGCTGGACTAGATGGATCCTCGCTGGTCTGATCCAGCAGGGCTCTTCTGATGTTCTTATGAAGGCCTCAGCCTCTCTGCCCTGTTGCTGGCCCTCCAAAGGAATTGGCTGGCCCCTGTGTGAGACAGGAGGCTGGACTAGATGGATCCTCCCTGGGCTCTTCTGATGTTCTTATGAAGGCCTCAGCCTCTATGCCCTGTTGTTGGCCCTCCAGAGGAAATGGTTGACCACTGTGTGAGAAGCGATGCTGGATGAGATGGACCACTGGTCTTATCCAGCAGGGATCTCCATATGTTCTTGTGGAGAAATGCATTTTTTTCCTTTGGAGGTTTGAAATGAGCAAAACCTTCAGTATAATTTTTATTTTTCTCTCTCTTTCTCTCTGGGGAAGTCAGTTCTGTTGCTTTCCAGACTAAGGTTGCCTGGTCCAACTCGAAACATCAGGGGACTTTGGGGGTGGAGACAGAAAACAGCAGGGTGGACTCTAAGGCATCATCTCCCTCGTGAGCTCTCTCCTCAAACCCCACTCTTCTATGGCTGTACCCCAAAACCATCAGGGATTTCCCAACCTGGCAATGGCATCCCTACCATAAGGGTAGGGAACCTGGTGAGGACTGTCGGGTTCAATCCACTGTCATTCCATTGGATAAGAACAAATTTAGAGTTGACAACAATTAGAGTCACAGTTGGAGGGCTTTTTCTTGTAGCAGGAGCTTCTTTGCATATTAGGCCACATCCCCTTGATGCAGCCAATCCTCTTGGAGCTTACAGTAGGCCCTGTACGAAGAGCCCTGTAAGCTCTTGGAGGATTGGCTACATCATGGGGGTGTGGCCTAATATGCAAATGATTTCCTCCTCCAAAAGCAGCCCTGCGCAGCCTCACACTCACCTTCCACTGGGGTGTCGCTCAGTCCCAAGACGAAGCAGCCCAAGAGGCACAGGCCAAAGAAGACCACCTTTCCCATCTTCTGGTTCTCCTGGAAAACAACATCCCATCACGTTCCCCGGATCATTAACTCTTTATCTCCTGCGAGGTCACTCCCTTGTGCACAAATATGGAGCAGCAAAACCACAGAAACCGAAAAAGGACGTCAGCCAGATGAAACATATTTTTTTCAAATATTTTGACCTCATCCGCTCTTAAAGGATATTCCCCTGTGTTATTTGTTGCTCACAGTTTTTTAGCCTCCAGCTCACACATTTTTGTCTCAGCTCAGGAAAAGTGGCCCCAGAGCAAACTAATTGATGCAGCAGCTCGCAACTTTAATGCCAGCAGCTCAGAAAGTAGAATTTTTGCTCACAAGACTCCACAGCTTAGTGTCAAGCATGTTGTTTCCCTCCATGTATAACTGTATTCTCAACTGTTATTTTAATTTACTGCACATCAAAGCTTTGTAACCTATCCCTTAGTTCTCACTAGTAGCAAATGCAGGAATGTCCTCATTGAAGATAAGGTCTCCTGGGACACTTTCCCAGGGTTAAGCCTGGACCCAGGATGTTGCTAAACCAAGAGTAGATAAAGAAGCTAGTGTAATATGTTCACATGCCTGTGTTAGAATTCCTAAAGTACCTTTGATGTGCCCCTTAAAGCTAGTATTCAGAAGTTACACTGTATCACTTCCAATTTGGTGCCTCCCCGAGCACAATGGATTATCAATAAACTAAGACTTTGTTTCAAAATCAACGTTTGGTTATTTTGAGATCTTATGCTTGACACTTAGGAAAGGGAAGGAAAGGTCCCCTGTGCAAGCAGCAGTCGTTTCTGACTCTGAGGTGACGTTGCTTTCACAACGTTTTCACCGCGGATTTTTTACGGGGTGGTATGCCATTAGTGGCCCCATGGCGCAGAGTGGTAAAAGCAGCAGTACTGTGGTCTGAATTCTCTGCTCACAACCTGAGTTCGATTCTGGTGGAAGCTGGATTCAGGTTGCCAGCCCAAGGTTGACTCAGCCTTCCATCCTTCCGAAGTTGGTCAAAGGAGTCCCCAGCTTGCTGGAAGGGAAGTGTAGATGACTGGGGAAGGCAATGGCAAACCACCCCGTAAAAAGTCTGCCGTGAAAACTTTGTGAAAGCAACGTCACCTCATAGTCGGAAATGACTGGTTGCTTGCACAGGGGACCTTTCCTTTTCCTTGCCATTGCCTTCCCCAGTCATCTACGCTTTCCCCCCAGCAAGCTGGGTACTCATTTTACCGACCTCAAAAGGATGGAAGGCTGAGTCAATCTCGGGCCGGTTACCTGAAAACCCAGCTTCCGCTGGGGATTGAACTCAGGTCAGGAGCAGAGCTTAGGACTGCAGAACTGCAGCTTTAACACTCTGCGCCACGGGGCACCATTTCCCTGCCCCCAAAACAGCAAAGGTGAGCGACATTTACCTGTTTTTGCTGCCCTGTGTGCATGAATATGTAGCAGCAAAACCACAAAAACTGAAAAAGGGCATCAGCCACATGAAACATATTTTTCAAGCATTGGGACCTCATCCACTCCTAAAGGATATTCCCCCATGTTATTCGTTGCCTGCTTTCCCAAGGCATAAAATCAGACCCAAAGGGGGACGGGAGGGTGTGAAGACAGAAAAGCTCACCTGTTTGTGAATCGCTTCCTGGAGAGGCTGGAATAGAGAGAGGACAGTCTCGAGAGGACTCACCTGTGCAGAGCAGTCCGGCTTCCTTGGGATATTTATAGGAAGGGAGACGGTGTTGATGGTGTCTGAACAAACAAATCCGAGGCTGCAGCCTGCTCCAAAGCAAACAGAAATTTAGGAACTGCCACAAGTATTTGGCAGAAGTTCCAGGAATTATGGCACAGATAAAGCCCTCTAGGTTTCCCTACAAGCTCACGAGACACCTGCACAGCTGCTATTAGTTTAGTTTAGATTAGATTAGATTAGATTAGATTAGATTAGACTTCAATGAGATCCTGAAATAAGAAAATTCTTTGACTTGGTCTAATTCACCCTGTCCTCAAGGACCAACAATTTTGGTAGTTTACTGTCAAACCTACTCTGCAACAGTAGTGTGGAGAGCCAGTTTGGTGTAGAAGATGCCCCTATCCTTGGTATAGCGGTTAAGTGCACAGACTCTTCTCTGGGAGAACCAGGTTTGATTCCCCACTCCTCCACTCACAGCTGCTGGGATGGCCTTGGGTCAGCCATAACTCTCGCAGAGTTGTCCTTGAAAGGGCAGCTGCTGTAAGAGCTCTCTCAGCCCCACCCAACTCACAGAGCGTCTGTTGTGGGGTGGGGAGGTAAAAGAGATAGTGACCACTCTGGGGCTCTGAGATTCAGTGAAGGGTGGGGTATAAATCCAATATCATCATCTTCTTCTTCTTCTTCTTCTGGAGTGGCATGTCACAGCCTGTTTCAAGGTCTAATTCATTCCACTTCCCAGAATGACTTGTGCTTTGCATCTTCTTCCTTTTTCCTTAAAAAGACTTTTGGAAACTCAAAATACTCCCAATACAGGGTTTGATTTTGCTTCTCGCAGCTTTTTGATGTGGAGCCCAGTTTTGATTAGACTTCAATGAGATCCTGAAATAAGAAAATTCTTTAACTTGGTCTAATTCACGCTCCCCTCAAGGGCCAACAATTTTGGTAGTTTACTATCAAACCTACTTTGCAACAATACTGTGGAAAAAGATTTAAGGACCTCTTTAAACCAATACACTGTGGCCCCATGGCGACTGCGGCCCCATGGCGCAGAGTGGTAAAGCAGCAGTACTGCAGTACTGTGGTCTGAACTCTCTGCTCACGACCTGAGTTCGATCCCAGCGAAAGCTGGTTCAGGTAGCCGGCCCAAGGTTGACTCAGCCTTCCATCCTTCCGAGGTCAATAAAATGAGTCCCCAGCTTGCTGGGGGGAAAGCGTAGAGGACTGGGGAAGGCAATGGCAAACCACCCCATAAAAAGTCTGCCGTGAAAACGCTGTGAAAGCAACATCACCCCAGAGTCGAAAATGACTGGTGCTTGCACAGGGGACCTTTCCTTCCTTTCCCTAAACCAACACAAGTGTGGGATAACAAGACTGCATTGTCTGCTTACAACAAAATAGGAATACGATGGTGTCTTAGACAAAGAGGATGAGAAGATTCATCAAAATGGCTTGACAGATCATTTAAATATAAATTAAACAGATGCGGAAACTTTTTTTAAAAAGAAAAATGGTTTTTTTGAGACGAAATTCCAGAAATGCATCCAACTAAGGTTGCTTATTTGCAGGTAATTTGAGATCAAACGGGTAACCTCTTTTCCCTTTTATAAAAATATTCTTTATAGTTTCATAGTAGTTATTACTGACTATTAGAGTGATGTTTGTTCCCACAGTACAAGGATCTTCACAATGTGACTGAACGCAAGCTGTATTTTTTTTAAAAATATGTTCTTTAAAACAATGGTTTCATTTTAAAAAGCCTCTGGTTAAACAGAGCATCTGAAAGAGATGTTGAAGAGCTACTGTTTGAGTGATGTACAGCCTCACTCTCTGAGGTTCTGTGGTTGGCTCCACCTCCTGTAGCGGCCATTTTGCAGTTGACCACCCATCTTGAGGCAGCCATTTTGCAGCTGTGCCCACCACCTTCTATCACAAGGACAACGGTGCTGCCAAGCTAAGAAATGTTGGTACCCCTGGTTTACGAGACCTCTCCCAGTCAGCCTAGCCTGTCACATTTTCAATTCCTTCATCCTGCCAATAATGGTCGCCGATTGGGCCAGGAGAAAGAAACTACGTGACAGAAAGGATTCAGGGGAGATGCTGATCTGTGAGACGAGCCGCAGGGTAGACAATGGCCTGCTGCCATTTGTTGGACTACACACACACTGGGAATGGGGTGGGGTGTAGGGGTTCCCCCGCCTGGGAGGAACCTCCCCCACTGGTATGATGATGTCACCCGGAAGTGACGTCATCATATTGGCAATGTCACGTGGCAGCCACTCTAGGCGTTTGTGAGAAAACTCTGGTTTTCCTGGATGCTCTAGCCACTTGGGAGGGAAAAACTCTATGATACAACAGGTACCACAGTGTTCTCCTCTTCTAAATGGCTGGAGCGTCTGGGAAAATGCTCTAGCCATTTGAGAGGGGAAAACTCTATGGTACAATAGGTAGTGACATCACGCGGGCGACGTTCCATGGCAGCCACTCTAGGCATTTCTGGGAAAACTCTATGGTTTTCCCAGACGCTCTAGCCATTTGGGAGGGAAAAATTCTACGATACAGTAGGTACCATATAATCCCCCCCTCCCAAATGGCTAGAGTGTCTGGGAAAATGCTCTAGCCATTTGAGAGGGGAAAACTCTATGGTACAATAGGTAGTGACATCATCACACTGACGACATTCCATGGCGGCCACTCTAGGCACTTCTGGAAAAACTATAGCTACCATAGGTACCATAGAGTTTCCCCTTCCAAATGGCTAGAGCGTGTGGGGAAACCATAGAGTTTTCCCAGAAACGCCTAGAGTGGTCACCACACGATGTCACCGGCGTGATGACATCACTTCCGGGTGACGTCATTGCACTGCATGTGCGAATAGAGTCCCTCGCTGGAGGCTGCGAGGGACTTGGCAACCATACTGGGGTGGGAGTCTTCGTGAATCAGCCATTGTGAAAGCACACCTGGCTGCATCCTGGAGCATCCTTTCCTGCCACATCCGGGAAAGGCACAGCTGGTAGCTGCAGGGGGGTTTCCCCCCTTATCAGTGTCCTGCCCAGGTATCTATTTACAGAATCCCTTTGAGGTTTGTCCACCTGGGCTCCCTCCTGATTGGCTGAGCCTTCCCTTCATCCTTCATCTGCCTTATTAGATCTCTCCTCCTCCTCCTGCCAGCTTTTCCCTTTCTGAACCTGGCACGAGGAGCGGAAGCAGAAAACCTCCTGGGCCATTTGCTGGCCTGGCAAACAGCATCCCCAAATCTTCAGCTTAGGGTTGCCAGCCTCCAGGTGGAGCCTGGAGATCGCCCACTTTCACAGCTGATCTCCAGCTTGTGGAGATTGGCTCTTCTGGGGGTGGGGGGAATGGCTACTTTGGAAGGGGGACTCTATGAAAGGGGTCCCCAACCCCAGGCTGTGCACTGAGACCAGTCCATGGCCTGTTAGCAACTGGGCCTTGAGTTGTATAATTATTTCATTATATATTACAATATAATAACAACAACAATAATACATTGGATTTATATCCCACCCTCCACTTTGAATTTCAGAGTCTCAGAGTGGCTTACAATCTCCTTTTCCTTCCTCTCCCACAACAGACGCCCAGTGAGGTGGGCAAAGCTGAGAGAGCTCTCCCAGGAGCTGCCCTTCCAAGCAAACACTAGAAAAAAAACCACTGCTTTTTTATGTTGCAAATAAATGCTTAAGCAATTTCTTTCATAATGATGCAATTATATTATCATCATCACAAACCAAAATTCATTACATGTCCATAGAAAAAATCAAAAAGTTATTTCACACCACTCTTGTAAGGTAGCACTTTGCAGTCCACTGTCTCAGAACCATTCGTGCAAGCCGCAAAGTAACACTGTATTGTAATGTGTGAGCCATTGCCCTTAGCACGGGTTCCAAAGCTAAAAGAAAGTGGCCAGCGGAAGGTGAACGAAACACAGAACTGAACCTAGGACCTGTGTAGCCGCCCCACCTGTCAGACTTCGGTCTGCTACCCATAGGAGGAAGTATATACAAGCGTGGTGCTGTCTACGTCTTTCAAGCAAAAGAGAACTGAGACAGTGGGCTGTAAAGTACTAGAACATAAGAGAAGCCATGTTGGATCAGGCCAGTGGCCCATCCAGTCCAACACTCTGTGTCACATAAGAACATAAGAGAAGCCCTGTTGGATCAGGCCAGTGGCCCATCCAGTCCAACACTCTGTGTCACATAAGAACAGAAGAGAAGCCCTGTTGGATCAGGCCAATGGCCCATCCAGTCCAACACTCTGTGTCACACAGTGGCAAAAAAATTATACACACACACACACATACACACACACACTGTGGCTAATAGCCACTGATGGACCTCCGCTCCATATTTTTATCTAACCCCCTCTTGAAGCTGGCTATGCTTGTAGCCACCACCACCTCCTGTGGCAGTGAATTCCACATGTTAATCACCCTTTGGGTGAAGAAGTACCTCCTTTTATCCGTTTTAACCCGACTGCTCAGCAATTTCATCAAATGCCCACGAGTTCTTGTATTGTGAGAAAGGGAGAAAAGGACTTCTTTCTCTACTTTTTCCATCCCATGCATAATCTTGTAAACCTCTATCATGTCACCCCACAGTCAACGTTTCTCCAAGCTAAAGAGCCCCAAGCGTTTTAACCTTTCTTCATAGGGAAAGTGTTCAAACGCTTTAATCATTCTAGTTGCCCTTTTCTGGACTTAGCAAACGATACATCGTGGTATAAACCACACTCCCTAATAATTTATCCAAGTAACTTTGTGAATCATTTTGGATAGTGTGACCATATTACCTGCTATGTAAACAACACTGTTGACACAGAAGCTGAAAAGACACCGCTTGGTTTACTTTTCTGCCAAGCGGCGAAGAACTAAGTGTGGATCTCGAGAGCTTTTTCCTGCTTGGAAAACTGCCCAATCTTGTTATCTGATGGGCCTTGGCCCAATTCAAATTTCCCTGATGGAACATCTGTAGTAGCCTTCTTGGCAGATCATTTCTTGAGTCTCTCCTAAACAGGGCTACTTGTATGGGGGTTGGGAAGCAGAAACAGGGGTTTTGGCCTTGCCTAATTCACCTACTAGAGCCCCATGGCGCAGAGTGGTAAAGCTGCAGTACTGCAGTTGGAGCCCTCTGCTCACGACCTGAGTTCCATCCCAGCGGAAGCTGGTTCAGGTCGCCGGCTCCAGGTTGACTCAGCCTTCCGTCCTTCCGACGTTGGTCAAAGGAGTCCCCAGCTTGCTGGGGGGAAAGTGTAGATGACTGGGGAAGGCAAGGGCAAACCACCCCGTAAAAAGTCTGCCATGAAAACATTGTGAAAGCAACGTCACCCCAGAGTCGTAAACGACTGGTGCTTGCACAGGGGACTACCTTTACCTTTTAATTCACCTACTGGGGTTGCCAAACTCCACGTAGGTTAACAAAACACAAGGCACCATGGTTTCCAAGCTAGAGAAGTACAATGAAAAGACCATGCAATTTTCAACTAACGTATGTGTAAGTATGTTACATTGTAGAATAATCAAACAAATTGGATGAAGTTTCAATCCATGAATGGTGAAAGACCTTTTCAGTTCAGAGCATATGCTACATCAGTAGGGTTTTTTTTTTTTTTTAAAGCAGGAACGCACAGGAACGCACTTCCGGTTGACTCAGTATTAGGGAGTGTGGCCTAACATGCAAATAAGACACTAGAAGCCATCCCACTGTTCCCTCCCCCCCCCCCCCCAAGCACCAAGAAGACAGAGCATCACTGCCCCAGATAGAGAGTTCCAGCTATAAGAACGTAAGAGAAGCCCTGTTGGATCAGGCCAATGACCCATCCAGTCCAACACTCTGTGTCACATAAGAATATAAGAGAAGCCATCTTGGATCAGGCCAATGGCCCCTCCAGTCCAACACTCTGTGTCACAGAAGAACATAAGAGAAGCCCTGTTGGATCAGGCCAATGGCCCATCCAGTCCAACACTCTGTGTCACATAAGAACAAAAGAGAAGCCATCTTGGATCAGGCCGGTGACCCCTCCAGTCCAACACTCTGTGTCACAGAAGAACATAAGAGAAGCCATCTTGGATCAGGCCAATGGCCCATCCAGTCCAAGTGCCATCAGGAGGTCCAGCAGTGAGGCCAGGACACTAGAAGCCCTTCCACTGATGCCCCTCCCCCGCACCAAGAATACAGAGCATCACTACCCCAGACAGAGAGTTCTGTCTATCCCCTGTGGCTAAGAGCCACTGATGGACTTCTGCTCTGCTAATCTTCTGCATGCAAAGTATGAGGTGCACACATAGCTTAGTCCATCCACGGTTTCTCTTGTCTCCTCTCAAAGGCCTTCTAGTCCAAGGAAGTTGTAGTTAGTGGTAGATTTGATTCTTACAATTATGGCCAAGGTAGGGTTGCCAAGTCCTCTTCATCCCCTGGCGGGGGACATTCACGCACATGACGCGTGCGAGTGAGATGAATGATGTCACCCAGAAGTGACATCATCAATATGGCAGCGCCCGTGCGGGGCCGCTCTAGGTGTTTCCAGGGAAACTCCATGGTTTTCCCGGATGCTGTAGCCATTTGGGGTTAAAACTCTATGGTAGATTTGATTCTTACTAGTATGGCCGAGGGGAGGTGGCTAAACTGTGTTGACAAGGCAGATTTTGGAATTCTGTTTGCCAGGCCAGCAAATGGCCCCGGAAATCTCTCTACTCTCTACCTACTTTTGGCTCTTCAGCTTCTCCTTCTTATGGCTGGATCAGAAAGGAAGAAGGAAGCAAACCTCTTGGTGGGGAGGAGAGACCTGATGAGGCAGATGAAAGGACGGAGAAAAGGATAAGCAAATTAGGAGGCACCCACGTGGACAAATTTCCCAGAGATTCTGTAAAAGACATCCATGGGACACTGATAAGGAGGCAGTCCTCCTGCATCTACCAGCTGTGCCTTTCCAGTATATGGCAGGAAAGGATGCTCCAGGATGCGGCCAGGTGTGCTTTGATAAGGCCAGATTGACAAAGACTCCCACACAAATCCAAGGGTTTCTGTACATAAGAGAAGCCATGTTGGATAAGGCCAATGGCCCATCCAGTCCAACACTCTGTGTCACAAAAGAACATAAGAGAAGCCCTGTTGGATCAGGCCAGTGGCCCCTCCAGTCCAACACTCTGTGTCACATAAGAACATAAGAGAAGCCATGTTGGATCAGGCCAATGGCCCATCCAGTCCAACGCTCTGTGTCACATAAGAGAAGCCATGTTGGATCAGGCCAATGGCCCATCCAGTCCAACACTCTGCGTCACATAAGAACATGAGAGAAGCCATGTTGGATCAGGCCAACGGCCCATCCAGTCCAACACTCTGTGTCACATGAGAACACGAGAGAAGCCATGTTGGATAAAGCCAATGGCCCATCCAGTCCAACACTCTGTGTCATATAAGAGATACTGAGCAAAACTGAGATAGTAGCACCACTAAATTATACTGTTTTAGACTGTTTTTAGATTATTTAATGTTTAATTGTGAATTGTATGTAACTGTATTCTCCTATTTTATTGTTACATCATGGCTTATGCCGTGTCCTGTAAGCCGCTTTGAGCCTGCCTTGGCGGGGAAGGCGGGGTATAAATAAAAATTTATTATTATTATTTATTATTATAACATAAGAGAAGTCTATGCACATCAAAGTAGTAAAACTCCCCCTCCCTCTATTCACTTTTACTGGACGCTTAACTGCAAGCTAGATAAGGAAGTTACTGTGTGAATTTTCACACGTGAATGCAGGATTGTTTTGAGAATGTAGAATTGTTTATAGAACCTTTGATGTGCCATCTTTAAGTATGCCTTTCACTGTTACTATGTATCAGTTCCAATACCTAGCTCGGCTGAGCCATATGGATTATCAATAAACTAACCTTTTTTTCATTAATTCAAGGACTGGTTACTTTGAAATCCCATGAACTCACTTGCTGATGCCATCTTGGTTTGTCAGGACCCTGCAGAGGATCCCTCTTGGTTCTGGACTGCAGAAAACAAGAAGAGCCACCCTATATACCCCAATCAGTCCCCCAGACAATGACAGGAACCCCACAGGCAGTAACCTCTAGGCATCTCTTCTCTGCCCCAGTTTAAAAAAAAACAGACTCTCCCGTTGGCCCATTCTGCCCCCCCCCCCAGTTCCAGCTCTACCAGAAACGGGATTTCTCTGCTCCTTCAAGAGCCTGACCTGTTCCAGATGGAGAAGGGAAGGGAAGGGAAGGGAAAGGTCAAGGCCTCACCTCTGTGTTCAGGTGCAACGCTCGGAACCTCTGTCTGACTGAGAGCAAGCTGAGAAGACTGCGGAGGCCGCCTGGAATTTATACACCCTGCGGTTGGGAAGAGGGCTTGGCCGGGTGGCAGCCCACCCCTCTCTCCAGTCTGCTGAGATTGGGTCTTCAACCCCTTTGGAGCTGGAGCCACCCCTCAACGTGCCCTGGGAGTTCCTTGGCTTCCTCTCCTGGCCATCTCAGAGGCCACATTGAGCCTGCGACATCACGCAGCAGCCACTCTAGGCATTTCTAGGGGAATTCTGTGGTTTTCCCGGATGCTTAGCCATTTGGGAGGGACAACTCTATGGTACAGTGGAGTTTTTTGGGAGGGAAAACTCTATGGTCCAGAACACAGGGGACTTGGCAACCCCACCGCATAATAAACCAAATTAAATGTGCGTGTCAAGTTCTGCACAGTTCTCATCCATCACCAACTCCCAGGGTTGAGCAGAGGGGATGTATTGCAGCTGCACCTCCTATTCAACGGACAAGGTAGGTAGGTGGGGAGGAAGAGGGGGAACCCTCAGAAAGGTTCAGGAGCTGTGTTCTTGTGAGCTCCTGCTGAATTGAAAGTCTGACAACCCCTTTGGGGGCTCAAGGTACCCTTCAACGTGCCCTAGGAGTTCCTTGGCTTCCTCTTGCTGAAACTGAGGTTCAAGGCCTCAGTGCTTCCAGAAATAGCTTTGGGCCCACCCGTTATGCATTCAAAAAGTTAAGCGCCAAAATGTACCCATTGCAGGCCCCCTCTCTTTCGCTCATGGACATCCCATGTACCAGCTCTGAGAAAAAGCGAAAGGATAAGATAACAGAGGGGCAACCTTGGTAGCATTGGGTGTTCTTTCCAGGGCTATTTTTGTAGGGATTTAATGTTGACCAGGCAATAGCAGTAATATTGAATGAGTTATAGGAGTAATATTGAGCGAGTCATAGAGAGAGACGTGCAGAGGGCAGCATTGGGCAGATATGGAATGGGGTGCCCGTCTGGATAATCACCAGGTCCTGCTTCCGGAGCACCCCAAAAGCTGATCGCCTCCTTCAGAAACACTTCAATGGTTTGCAGGAGTTTCACAAATGTAGCCAGTTCTGGTTCTACAATCCACATCGTTCCACTTGTAGAATTCTGTAAGGCAAAAAGAAAGAGAGGCCCATCAGTCCAAGGCACAATCCGGTTATTCTCCCATAGCAGCAGCTCATAGGCTGGGGGACAGGCTTTCTCCTTGGCACCCTCCGGAGATCAGGCTGCAGGACGCCACGTTTCACAGAGTTGGAATATGAACGGTTTACAGCAGGGGTGGCCAGACTGTGGCTCTTTCATACATGTTGGGTGTTTTTACACCGACAGTTTGTGACACTATCACCGCATTGGAAACTCAACTTTCACGTTACCTAACATTCTCACAACTGTTTTGCATCGTTGCTGCCCGAAACACCTAAATTTGTTTCGGTGAGATGGGTTCTGCCGCTGCTGCTACAAGGTTTTTCTCGAAACTGGTTTTGATCCGGTCCTTTCTCTACAGGCGTTTCAAACTTGTATTGTAGAAGTTTTCATGCATTTTAAAAGACTCCTCCAAAAGCCACCACAAGGTGCAGTAATTTGCATGAGAACTGACAGCACTTGAAATTTTTACATCTCATTGCTTGCCTCATCTAGTAATTTAAATGTGTATTGTTTTTGCAGTGTTGACACGATTTCCAAGCAATCGTATACATTTAACTAAGCACTGGTATTCCGGCTGCCCTCTGATCAGAGAGACACACACCCCTCCCCAATTAAAATGCTTTCAGCAGGCGATAAAGAACCGGGTTTGATTCCCCCCTTCTCCACTTGCAGCTGCTTGAATGGCCTTGGGTCAGCCATAGCTCTTATCTGGGAGAACCGGGTTTGATTCCCCACTCCTCCACTTGCAGCTGCTGGAATGGCCTTGGGTCAGCCAGAGCTCTCTTATCTGGGAGAACCAGGTTTGATTCCCCACTCCTCCACTTGCAGCTGCTGGAATGGCCTTGGGTCAGCCAGAGCTCTCTTATCTGGGAGAACCGGGTTTGATTCCCCACTCCTCCACTTGCAGCTGCTGGAACGGCCTTGGGTCAGCCAGAGCTCTCTTATCTGGGAGAACCGGGTTTGATTCCCCACTCCTCCACTTGCAGCTGCTGGAACGGCCTTGGGTCAGCCAGAGCTCTCTTATCTGGGAGAACCGGGTTGGATTCCCCACTCCTCCACTTGCACCTGCTGGAATGGCCTTGGGTTAGCCAGAGCTCTCTTATCTGGGAGAATCGGGTTTGATTCCCCACTCCTCCACTTGCAGCTGATGGAATGGCCTTGGGTCAGCCAGAGCTCTCTTATCTGGGATAACCAACTTTGATTCCCACCCCTCCACTTGCAGCTGATGGAATGGCCTTGGGTTAGCCAGAGCTCTTGCAGAGCTGTCCTTGAAAGGGTAGCTTCTGGGAGAGCTCTCTCAGCCCCACCCACCTCCCAGGTTCAGCTCTCAGTCCAGGATAGGGTTGCCCCTTTAGGCTCAGAAATACTTAGAAATTTGAGGGTGGGAAGTGGAGAGGGTGGGTTTGGGTAGGAGAGGACCCTCCGCAGCATATAATGCCTTAGAGTCCACCTTCCAAAACTGCCATCTTTTCCAGGGGACAACACGGAAGGGGTCTGAGCGTTTTAGACTAAGCAGCTGAAAATCCACCATGTTCCAAAATATCATACAAGCACTCCTCAGATTTTGTTCATAGTACAAATTAGCAACAAGTCTACAATTCTCCAATGAAGGGGCGAAGGACAAAGAGCTTCTTCAGTCTTCCAGACGTTCCAAAACACTTCCATTAATATTTTCTTCAGTTTTCAGGCTGTTAAACAGAACCCGATTTCGATTTCTTTCTACGCGGACACCGAGTGCATTGGTTTCAGGATGATTCCGCTGGGTTCTCAACGAAATTGTAGACTTCTTGCTAATTTGTATTACGAATGAAAGGGGGGGACAATGATTATAATGAAGTGTTTTTACAACTGGCATAGTGGGCTGGGAAAGATCCGGGGTATGATGCCCGGGTATGATGCCATACGGTCCACCCTTGAGTCAGTCACAGTTATCTTTCTCAGAGCTCTCTCAGCCCCACCTGCCTCACAGGGTATGTGTTGTGGGGAGAGGAAGTGAAAGAAGTCTGTGAACTGCTCTGAGACTCTGAGTGAAGGGCAGGGTATAAATCTAACCTCTTCTTTTGTAGAGCCAGTTTGGCGTAGTGGTTAAGTGCATGGACTCTAATCTGGGAGAACTGGGTTGGATTCCCCACTCCTCCACTTGCAGCTGCTGGAATGGCCTTGGGGCAGCCAAGCACTTGCAGGAGTTGTACTTGAAAGGGCAGCTTCTGGGAGAGCTCTCACAGCCCCACCTACCTCACAGCGTGTCTGATATGGGGAGGGGAAGGGAAAGGAGATTGTGAGCTGCTCTGGGACTCTGAGTGAAGGGCGGGGTATAAATCCAACCTCTTATTCTTTTGTAGAGCAAGTCTGGTGTAATGGTTAAGTGCGTGGACACTTATCTGAGAGAACCGGGTTTGATTCCCCACTCATAAGAACATAAGAGAAGCCATGTTGGATCAGAACAATGGCCCATCCAGTCCAACACTCTGTGTCACATAAGAACATAAGAGAAGCCATGTTGGATCAGGCCAGTGGCCCATCCAGTCCAACACTCTGTGTCACACAGTGGCCCCCCAAAAAAGGAGATTGACAAGTGCGGCTAGAAGTCCTTCCACTTTGCCACCCCCCCCCCCCCCAAGCACCAAGAATACAGAGCATCACTGCCCCAGACAGTTCCGATATTATGCTGTGACTATTAGTCACTGATGGACCTCTGCTCCATATTTTTATCCAAACCCCTCTTGAAGCTGGCTATGCTTGTAGCAGCCACCACCTCCTGTGGCAGTGAATTCCACATGTTAATCACCCTTTGGGTGAAGAAGTACTTCCTTTTATCCGTTTTAACCCTACTGCTTAGCAATGTCATTGAATGCCCACGAGTTCTTGAATTGTGAGAAAGGGAGAAAAGTACTTCTTTCTCTACACATTTCACTCTTCCACATGCACCTGCTGGAATGGCCTTGGGTCAGCCAGAGTTCTCTCAGAGCTGTTGTGCTCAAGAGCAGTTCTCAGGAGAGCTCTCTCAGCCCCACCTGCCTCACAGGGTGTCTGTTGTGGGAAGGGGAAGGGAAAGGAGATGGTAAGATGCTCTGAGACTCCAAGTGAAAGGTGGGATATTTATTTATTTATTTTAATATATTTCCATTCCGCCCATTCCCCATAGGGCCGGGGGCAGAGTACAACATAGGATAATACAATAAAATACAATAAAAACATTGTATAAACAGACAACACAATAGCACTCAGAAAATTTCCAATCATCACAATATTGCCCAGCCTGCCCATCTCACACCATGATGAGATGTTATGCCATAAAGATGGCAGATATTGTTCTGTTTTATATCACAAGGGACAATGCCAACCAGGGGAGGCCAGCCAGATCAAGAATAGACGCTCACAGCCTCAACTAAAATCCTGGCGAAACAGCTCCGTTTTACAGGCCCTACGGAAGGCTAATAAGCCTCTTGTGGATCAAAAACTGGCTGAGTAATAGGAAGCAGAGAGTGAGTATAAATGGGCAGTCTTCGCAGTGGAGGACGGTAAGCAGTGGGGTGCCGCAGGGCTCGGTACTGGGTCCCATGCTCTTTAACTTGTACATAAATGATTTGGAGGTGGGAGTGAGCAGTGAAGTGGCCAAGTTTGCAGATGACACTAAATTGTTCAGGATGGTGAGAACCAGAGAGGATTGTGAGGGACTCCAAAGGGATCTGTTGAGGCTGGGTGAGTGGGCGTCAACGTGGAAGATGCGGTTCAATGTGGCCAAGTGCAAAGTAATGCACATTGGGGCCAAGAATCCCAGCTGCAAATACAAGTTGATGGGGTGTGAACTGGCAGAGACTGACCAAGAGAGAGATCTTGGGGTCGTGGTAGATAACTCACTGAAAATGTCAAGACAGTGTGCGTTTGCAATAAAAAAGGCCAACGCCATGCTGGGAATTATTAGAAATGGAATTGAAAACAAATCAGCCAGTATCATAATGCCCCTGTATAAATCGATGGTGCGGTCTCATTTGGAGTACTGTGTGCAGTTCTGGTCGCCGCACCTCAAAAAGGATATTATAGCATTGGAGAAAGTCCAGAAAAGGGCAACTAGAATGATTAAAGGGCTGGAACACCTTCCCTATGAAGAAAGGTTGAAACGCTTGGGACTCTTTAGCTTAGAGAAACGTCGACTGCGGAGTGACATGATAGAGGTTTACAAGATAATGCATGGGATGGAGAAAGTAGAGAAAGAGGTACTTTTCTCCCTTTCTCACAATACAAGAACTCGTGGGCATTCGATGAAATTGCTGAGCAGTCAGGTTAAAATGGATAAAAGGAAGTTCTTCTTCACCCAAAGGGTGATTAACATGTGGAATTCACTGCCACAGGAGTGTCACACAGAGTGTTGGACTGGACTGGGAAATCAAACTCTGTTCTCCCAGATAAGAGAGCTCTGGCTGACCCAAGGCCATTCCAGCAGCTGCAAGTGGAGGAGTGGGGGAATCAAACCCGGTTCTCCCAGATAAGAGAGCTCTGGCTGACCCAAGGCCATTCCAGCAGCTGCAAGTGGAGGAGTGGGGGAATCAAACCCGGTTCTCCCAGATGAGAGCTCTGGCTGATCCAAGGCCATTCCAGCAGCTGCAAGTGGAGGAGGGGGGAATCAAACCCGGTTCTCCCAGATAAGAGAGCTCTGCCTGACCCAAGGCCCTTCCAGCAGCTGCAAGTGGAGGAGTGGGGAATCAAACCCGGTTCTCCCAGCTAGGAGAGCTCTGGCTGACCCAAGGCCATTCCAGCAGCTGCAAGTGGAGGAGTGGAGAATCAAGCCCGGTTCTCCCAGATAAGAGTCCACTCACTTCACCACTACACGAAACTGGCTCTCAAGGAAAAGATGGGCTAGGAATTGTGGCTGGAAAACAATAATTTGTTGGCTGCCCCACCCCCCCTTGCAGTTCTCTTCCCAAGCCTTAGATCCGGGGGTGTCATGGGAGCCCCCCACCTCCCAGGGAATGTCCTCTTGTAATGCCAGCTAATTTCTTAAGAGCCTTCAGCTCAGCCATGATGATTTGCATTCCTGAGGTCTGTATTTCCGAGGCTTGGAAGAAGAACCAGGGCAGCTCATGATCTTCCCTTTCCTAATGCGAGAGAGCATGAGGATGCATTTCAGAGGCAGACGTCCCCCGTACTTTGATGGCCCCTTCCAGGTCACAGATTAAGGAGGATTCTGAAGAAATGGACCTTCCCAGACCCAGGGATGATGCGGCAGAAGCAAAGCTCTATCGAGGGAGAGCAAGAAGAGCTCTTGGTTGTTCAAAAGACTACGTTCGTGTGATTACTAAGGTGGAAAAACTTAAACAGGGAGGGATGTAGCAAAATCAGGGGTCATTTTATAGAAAAATAGGTGGTGGAGCTCATTAGCATAACTCATTAGCGTATGCTGCCCCACCCACCAGCCAAAAGCAACCTGATGTAAGAAAGGAGGGTCCCAGGCGAGTGAGGCCTGCTTGGGCTGGGGCTCTCATTCACCTGGGGCTCTCCTGGGCCGCCCCCCTCAGTCGAAAGGCCAGCATGCCACCCACTGCCCAAAATCACATCAGAAGTGGAGAAAGGGTGGGCACGGGCTTCTCCAGGGGTTCATGAGGGCTGCTGGGGGTGTGGCAAAGCCCCTGGTGGCTGGCTGGCTGCCCACTCACCTAATCCAGGGATTGTTATGCAGCTGCACCTACTATCCAATGGAAAAGGAAGGTGGGGAGGAGGAGGGGGAATCCTCAGAAAGGTTCAGGAGCTCCTGTGAGCTCCTGCTGAATCTCAGGCCTGAGTAAAATGGAGAATAAAGAGTTAAACTGGAGCCTGATTATGGGTTGGAGGAAAAACTCAGCCCCCTGGCCTGTTCTCTTTTTCAGTCTCTGCGTTAGTCTGAAGCGTGTTACAATAAAGATGCGTGTGTTACATCCAGCCACTCGTGTGAGCACAGCAGTTTATTTCCTTTCCCCCCATAAGATCACAAAAAGAACAAACTGGAAATGTTCAGAGAAGAGATTTAATGTTGACCAGGCAGTAGAAGAAGAAGAAGAATTGCAGATCAGAGACTCAGAGCAGTTTACAATCTCTTTTATCTTCTTCCCCCACAACAGACACCCTGTGAGGTTGGTGGGGCTGAGAGGGCTCTCCCAGCAGCTGCCCTTTCAAGGACAACCTCTGCCAGAGCTATGGCTGACCCAAGGCCATGCCAGCAGGTGCAAGTGGAGGAGTGGGGAATCAAACCCGGTTCTCCCAGATAAGAGTCCGCACACGTCACCACTACACCAAACTGGCTCTCTAAAAATAGCAGTAATATTGACTGAGTGATATTGAGTAATATTGAGCGAGTCATAGGAGATACATGTGCAGAGGGCAGCATTGGCAGATATGGAATGGGGTGCCCATCTGGATAATCACCAGCTCCTGCTTCCGGAGCACCCCAAAAGCTGATCGCCCCTTCAGAAACACTTCAATGTTTTGCAGGAGTTTCACAAATGTAGCCAGTTCTGTTACTACAATCCACGTCGTTCCACTTGTAGAACTCTGTAAGGCAAAAAGAAAGAGAGGCCCATCAGTCCAAGGCACAATCCGGTTATTCTCCCTTAGCAGCAGCTCATGGGCTGGGGGACAGACTTTCCCCTTGGCACCCTCCGGAGTTCAGGCTGCAAGACGCCACGTTTCACAGGGTTGGAATCTGAACGTTCCAGAGCAGGGGTGGCCAGTATGTGGCTCTTTCATACATATTGGATGTTTTTACACCGACAGTTTGTGACTCTCCATCACCGCATTGGAAACTCAACTTTCACATTCCCTAGCGTTCTCACAACTGTTTTGCATCGTTGCTGCCCGAAGCATCTACATTTGTTTCGGTGAGATGGGTTCTGGCACTGCTGCTACAAGGTTTTTCTCGAAACTGGTTTTGAACCGGTCCTTTCTCGACAGGCGTTTCAAACTTGTATTGTAGAAGTTTTCATGCATTTTAAAAGACTCCTCCAAAAGCCACCACAATGTGCAGCAATTTGCGTGAGAACTGACGGCACTGGAATTTGTTACAAATCATTGCTTGCCTCATCTAGTAATTTAAATGTGTATTGTTTTTGCAGTGTTGGCACGATTTCCAAGTAATCGTATACATTTAACTAAGCACTGGTATTCCGGCTGCTCTCTGATCAGGGAGACCCCACCCCCCAAAGAAATGAAACGCTTTCAGCAGGCAATATAGAACTTTGGCTACACAAAATGAGCAGAGTAAATTCACAAATGTAAAAGGAAAATAATTAAAGCGGAACGGTGGCAGGCTGTTTGAAGACTCAAAAACTCTGGATCAAACTTAATGTAAAAACACCTATTATGTGGCTCTGAAAGCCAGTTTGGTGTAGTGGTGATGTGGGCAGACTCTTATCTGGGAGAAACGGGTTTGATTCCCCACTCCTTCACTTGCAGCTGCTGGAATGGCCTTGGGTCATAGCTCTCATAGGAGTTGTCCTTGAAAGGGCAGCTGCTGCAAGAGCTCTCTCAACCCCACCTACCTGTCTATTGTGTCTGTTGTGTGGGGGGGGAATGTAAAGGAGATTCTTCTTCTCTCAAAGCCCCCGCTGCCCCGTCAACTGGCTTGGAGAATGCATTTAAAGTTAAAGTTGCTTTCTTTCCACCTCTTCCTCCCTCTTCCCTCTATTTGCTTTCCTTCCTTATCCCCTTCCTCGCTCCCTCCCTTCCTTCCTTCCGTCCTCCCTCCCTGTCTGGGGCACATGATACTTTTTATTCTTGGTGCTTGGGGGGGTACAACGGGAGGGCTTCTAGTGTCCTGGCCCCACTGATGGACCTCCTGATGGCACCTGGGGGTTTTTTGGCCACTGTGTGACACAGAGTGTTGGACTGGATGGGCCATTGGCCTGATCCAACATGGCTGCTCTTATGTGACACAGAGTGTTGGACTGGATAGGCCACTGGCCTGATCCAACATGGCTTCTCTTCTGTTCTCACGTAACACAGAGTGTTGGACTGGATGGACCATTGGCCTGATCCAACATGGCTGCTCTTATGTGACACAGAGTGTTGGACTGGATGGGCCATTGGCCTGATCCAACATGGCTTCTCTTATGTTCTTCCGTGACACAGAGTGTTGGACTGGAGGGGCCTTTGGCCTGATCCAACATGGCTTCTCTTATGTTCTTCTGTGACACAGAGTGTTGGACTGGATCGGCCATTGGACTGATCCAACAGGCTCTCTTATGTGACACAGAGTGTTGGTCTGGATGGGCCACTGGCCTGATTCAACATGGCTTCTCTTATGTCAAACCTGGTTCTCCCAGATAAGAGTCCACACATTTAACCATGCCCGGCACAGCCTGAGATCCTGATTTCTGTGTCTTGAAGGAACTTACTTGAGGAACGCATCAGCTGCACACACACTGGATGGACGACACAGAGATCGGGTTGCCCGGCACCCCAAGGGGTGTACTCTGGATTGTAGGGTGTTCCGTCAGTCCAGGTCCAAGAGTCGCACTAGGGGAGAGAAAGAGATGGCACTCAGAGTCAAGCCTGTAGCTGTGGGGGGGAGCTGTGGGGCCCTGCCTCCTGACTCCCTGTCGGGTGCCCCAACTCAGGTGCCCCCAACCTTCCTTTCCTCCTCCCCCACCACCACAGCGGGGGGTGAAAGCTGAGAGGATAGGGGACCATTCCCTCCCTCCCCCCTCGATTGAAATCTTAGAATCATAGAGTTGGAAGGGACCTCCAGGGTCATTTAGTCCAACCCCCTGCACAATGCAGGAAACTCACAAACACTTCCCCCTAAATTCACAGGATCTTCATTGCTGTCAGATGGCCAACTAGCCTCTGTTGAAAAACCTCCAAGGAAGGAGAGCCCACCACCTCCCAAGGAAGCCTGTTCCATTGAGGAACTGCTCTAACAGTCAGGAAGTTCTTTTAAAGTTGAGCCGGAAACTCTTTAGATTTAATTTCAACCCATTGGTTCTGGTCCGACCTTCCGGGGCCACAGAAAACAATTCCACAACATCCTCTATAGGACAGCCCTTCAAGTATGTGAAGCCCTTGAAGATGGTGATCATATCACCTCTCAGCTGCCTCCTCTCCAGGCTAAACATGCCCAGCTCCTTCAACCTCTCCTCAGAGGACTTGGTCTCCAGACCCCTCACAATCTTTGTCACCGTCCTCTGGACCCCTTCCAGCTTGTCTGTATCCTTCTTAAAATGTGGTGCTCAAAACTGAACACAATACTCCAGGTGAGGTCTTACCTGAGCAGAGTAAAGTGATACCATCACATCACGTGATCTGGACACAAGACTTCTGTTGATACAGCCCAAAATGGCATTTGCCTTTTTAGCCACCGCATCACACCGTTGACTCACGTTCAGCGTATGGTCCACTAAGACCCCTAGATCCTTTTTGTACAGACTACTGCTAAGACAAGTCTCCCCCATCCTATAACCATCCATTGGATTTTTCCTACCTAAATGCAGAACTTTACATTTATCCCTGTTAAAATTCAATTTATTGGTTTTAGCCCCGTTTTCCAGCCTGTCAAGGTCATGCTGTTCTGGACTCTCTGCCTAACTCTTTCATGTCCGCTGCTGATCTGGAGGCAGCTGCGTTTGACCCGGGGTGGGGTGGGGGGGACAAAGCTCAAGCGACGTGACGAAGGAGCAAAGCTGGGGTAGGGATTGGTGCCAGTGTGGTGATCTGGTTGAACTCACGTCCTCCAGATTACGCAAGCCAACCCAAACATCGCTTTCGGCCTCCTCGACCAGATCAGCAAGAAAGACGGAGTCATGGTGACTGTAGATGGAGGTGAGGTGGGCATCCCGACCGTAACTATGGCATTCGTCCTGCAGAAAGGGCAAAAGAAGGCAGTTGGAGGAGGAAGAAGAAGGAGAAGACTGCAGATTTATAACCCACCCTACAATTCTGAATCTCAGAGTCTCAGAGCAGCTCACAATCTACTTTATCTTCCTCCCCCACAACAACAGACACCCTGTGAGGCGGGTGGGGCTGAGAGAGTTCTCACAAAAGCTGCCCTTTCAAGGACAACTCCTGCGAGAGCTCTGGTTGTCTCGAGGCCATTCCAGCAGGTGCAACGGGAGGAGGGGGGAATCAAACCCAGTTCTCCCAGATAAGAGAGCCATGGCTGACCCAAGGCCCTTTCAGCAGCTGCAAATGGAGGTGTAGGGAATCCATCCTGGTTCTCTCAGATAAGAGAGCTCTGGCTGACCCAAGGCCATTCCAGCAGCTGCAAGTGGAGGAGTGGGGAATAAACCCAGTTCTCCCAGATAAGACAGCTATGGTTGACCCAAGGCCATTCCAGCAGCTGCAAGCGGAGGAGTGGGGAATCAAACCCGGTTCTCCCAGATAAGAGTCCGTGCACTTCGCCGCTACACCAAACTGGCTCTTTGGAGAGGCTCACTGACAGACTTTGAAAAGAAGTGGAGTAAGAAGGAGCCAACCGATCCCGAGGGAGAGCCGAGCGTGACATTGGGGCTCTCCTCCTCCTGGGGTCTCATGCCAGCTGTCCTCTGCCCATGATGTCCTGGCCCTGAGGCCTTCTGGGTAAAGAGGACTTCCCTCCTTCCTGCCTGACTCTCCCCCCTTGGGCAGGAAGAGGAGCAGGTGGGTGTGTGCTTGTGTCCTGAGCCTCACCTCTGCTTCGTTGAATGACTTGGGGGTGTCGAAGTACCGGTAGCAGTAGAAGCCGTGGCTCTTCCACATCTTGTTGCACAGTTTGTCCTTAAGGAGGTTATATTCCGCATGCAAGTAGCTGAAGTCTTCCGGTTCTGCAGCAGTCAGGTTTTTCTCTCCTGCCTCTATTGGGTCGCCAGAGGCCAGGAAGAGAAGCTGGCAGAAGAGGAGACTAAAAAGGGTTCTGGGTCCCATCTTGTGTCTTCTCCTTTCTGCGAAGACAGCAGACAAACGAGGGTTGCCAGGTCTGACTCAGGAAACATCTGGGGACTTTGGGGGTGGAGCCAGGAGACTTTGGGGGTGGAGCCAGGGGAAAGGTTGTGACAAGCATGATCGAAATCAGAAGAGATTTATGGCCATCACCAGGGTGTTCTTGTAGAAGGAACTCCTTTGCATATTAGGCCACACCCCACTGATGTAGCCATTCCTCCAAGAGCTTATAGGGCTCTTAATAGAGGGCCTACTGTAAGCTCCAGGAGGATTCACTACATCAGGGTGTGTGGCCTAATAGGCAAAGGAGTTCCTGCTACAAAAAAGCTCTGGCCACCACTTTCCTTTTAAACGCCTTCCTCCCCTTGGAAATAATGTAGGATAGGGGCACCTTCTTTGGAGGCTCATAGAATTGGACCCCCTGGTCCAATCTTTTTGAAACTTGGCAGGGATTTTTGAGGAGAGGCATCAGATGCTATTCTGAAAGCTTGGGGCCTCTTCCTCAAAAAACAGCTCCGCAGAGTTCCAGACACCCACGGATCGATTGTCCATTGAATTCTATGGAGGCTGGCCTGAATAGGGTGTAATGGAGTGCCCAGTGGACATTTCTCTCCCCCCTCTCTTTCTGATAATCCTGAAGAGGGGGGAGGGCCTCCAAACCAGAGGATCTCCTGCCCCCACCTGGGGATTGGCAACCCTTAAATTACAAACGGAACTTAAAGAAACTCTCTCGGTTTGTCAGGACCTTGCAGAGGATCCCTCTTGGTGCCCTCTAAGCTGCAGAGCAAAAATTTTACTGGCATTAAAGTTGTGCGCTAAATTATTGTGAGCATAAATTAGTGTGCTCTGCGGTCCTCCTTCCTGAGGTAAGACAGAAATGCGTGAGCCAGAGGCTAAAAATTTGTGAGCTCGCTCACACTAACTCAGCTTAGAGGCAACACTGTTCTGGACTGCAGAAAACAAGAGCCATCCTATACCTAGGGTTGCCAATCCCCAGGTGGGGGAAGGGGATCCCCCGGATTGGAGGCCCTCCCCCCGCTTCAGAGTCATCAGAAAGTGCGGAGGGAACGTTTGCTGGCACTCCATTATTCCCTACGGAGACTGATTCCCATAGGGTATAATGGAGAATTGACCTGTGGGTATCTAGGGCTCGGGGGGGGGGGGTGTGCCTTTGGAGTTAGAGGCACCAAATTTGCAGCATAGCATTTGATGGCTGTTCGCAAAACACCCCCCATGTTTCAAAATGATTGCACTAGGGGGTCCAATTCTATGAGCCCACAAAAAGGTGCCCTTATCCTTCATTATTTCCAATGGAAGAAAGAAGAAGAAGAAGAAGAATTGCAGATTTATACCCCGCCCTTCTCTCTGAATCAGAGTCTCAGAGCGGCTTCCAATCTCCTATATCTTCTCCCCCCACAACAGAAACCCTCTGAGGTGGGTGGGGCCGAGAGGGCTCTCACAGCAGCTGCCCTTTCAAGGACAACCTCTGTCAGACCTATGGCTAACCCAAGGCCATTCCTGCAGGTGCAAGTGCAGAAGGCGGGAATCAAAGTTGGTTCTCCCAGATAAGAGAGCTCTAGCTGACCCAAGGCCATTCCAGCAGGTGCAAGTGGAGGAGTGGGGAATCAAACCCGGTTCTCCCAGATAAGAGTGCTCTGGCTGACCCAAGGCCATTCCAGCAGCTGCAAGTAGAGGAGTGGGGAATCAAACCCGGTTCTCCCAGAGAAGAGAGCTCTGGCTGACCCAAGGTCGTTCCAGCAGGTACAAGCGGAGGAGGGGGAATCAAACCCGGTTCTCCCAGATAAGAGAGCTCTGGCTGACCCAAGGCCATTCCAGCAGCTGCAAGTGGAGGAGGGGGGAATCAAACCCGGTTCTCCCAGATAAGAGAGCTCTGGCTGACCCAAGGCCGTTCCAGCAGGTGCAATTGGAGGAGTGGGGAATCAAACCTGGTTCTCCCAGATAAGAGAGCTCTGGCTGACCCAAGGCCGTTCCAGCAGGTGCAATTGGAGGAGTGGGGAATCACACCCGGTTCTCCCAGATAAGAGAGCTCTGGCTGACCCAAGGCCATTCCAGCAGCTGCAAGTGGAGGAGGGGGGAATCAAACCCGGTTCTCCCAGATAAGGGAGCTCTGGCTGACCCAAGGCCGTTCCAGCAGCTGCAAGTGGAGGAGTGGGGAATCAAACCCGGTTCTCCCAGATAAGAGTCCACGCACTAAACCACTACACCAAACTGGCTCTTTAAAAGGCATTTAAAAGGTGTGCAGTCCTTTTAAATGTGATAGCCTAAACTCCCTTTGGAGTTCAACGATGCTTGCCACACCTTTGCTCTTTGGTTCACCCGCAGTGTCTCCTGGCTCCACCCCCAAAGTCCCCAGGTATTTCTTGAATTGGACTTGGCAACCCTACCCATACCCTGATCCTCTTTGAAAGAAGGAGATTGAATGAGTCCCCCAGACAATGAAAGGAGCCCCCCAGGCAGTCCCCTCTAGGCATCTCTTCTCTTCTCTACCCCAGTAAACAAAAAGTCTCCCCTGTCTGCCCATTCTTCCCCTCCCCCCCAAGAGATCCAGCTCTACCAGAAAGGGATTCCTCTGCTCCTTCAAGAGCCTGACCTGTTCCAGATGGAGAAGGGAAGGGAAGATCAAGGCCTCACCTCTGTGTCCAGCTGCAAGGCTTGGAACCTCTGTCTGGCTGAGAGCAAGCTGAGAAGGCTGTGGAGGCGCCTAGAATTTATACACCCTGCGGTTGGGAGGACCTCTGGGGGGAAGCGCAAAGCAGGAACACCAACGGTGCCAATCCAGTGACTGAATTCCAGGAAGAGAGATAAGGAAGGTCCCGGCCCTGCTGACCCTGAACTCCCCCCCCACTGCAGGGAGGCGAGGGGAGGGGGGATGCTGTGGTCATCGGAGCCGGATACGGAGGGGGGCAGGTCAGGAGGCCTTGGCCGGGTGCCAGCCCACCCCTCTCTCCGGTCTGCTGCGATTGGATCTTCACGCTGTGGCTTCCCTTGGCTTCCTTTGCCAGAACCTCTCCTGGCTATCTCAGAGGCCACAAGATAAACCAAATTAAATGTTGAACAGAGCAGGAGTCAAGTGGCACCTTTAAGACTGACCCATTTTTATTTAGAACGCCAGCTTTCTTGTGCTCTTAAGCACACTTCATCAGACGAGGAATGCGGCACAGTGAGCAAACCATACATAGCTGAGCAGAGCCATACAGAGCTGGTAGGCAGTGGCCCAGAATGCAACATGGTACAGATTGGAGAGCCAGTTTGGTATAGTGGTTAAGTGTGTGGACTCTTATCTGGGTTTTGAATCCCCACTCCTCCACTTGCAGCTGCTGGAATGGCCTTGGATCAGCCATAACTCTGGCAGAGGTTGTCCTTGAAAGGGCAGCTGCTGTGAGAGTCCTCTCAGCCCCACCCACCTCACAAGGTGTCTGTTTGGGGGGAGGAAATCAAAGGAGATTGTGAGGCCGCTCTGAGACTCTTCGGAGTGGAGGGCGGGATATAAATCCAATATCTTCATCTACCTCACAGGGTGTCTGTTGTGGGGAGGAAGGCAAAGGAGATTGTGAGCCACTCTGAGACTTTTCTGAGTGGAGGGTGGATATAAATCCAATATCTTCATCTACTTCACAGGGTGTCTGTTGTGGGGGAGGAAGGTAAAGGAGATTGTGAGCCGCTCTGAGACTCTTCGGAGTGGAGGGCGGGATATAAATCCAATATCTTCATCTACCTCACAGGGTGTCTGTTATGGGTGGGGGGGGGAGGGAAAGGAGATTATGAACTGCTCTGAGACTCTTCGGAGTGGAGGGCGGGATATAAATCCAATATCTTCATCTACCTCACAGGGTGTCTGTTGTGGGGGAGGAAGGCAAAGGAGATTATGAACTGCTCTGAGACTCCTCGGAGTGGAGGGCGGGATATAAATCCAATATCTTCATCTACCTCACAGGGTGTTTATTGTGGGGGAGGAAGGCAAAGGAGATTGTGAGCCGCTCTGAGACTCTTCGGAGTGCAGGGCGGCATATAAATCCAATATCTTCTTCTTCAATGACAGTGAAGTAAAATTATCTGGTAGGCAGTGGTTTAGAATGTAAAATGGTACAACAACAGAATAGTAAAATTAACAAACTGAGCAAACTTTGATTGGACCAGGGGGGTCCAATTCTATGATCCCAATAGAAGGTGCCCCTATCCTTCATTACTTCCTATGGAAGGAAGGCATTTAAAATTGTAATTGTAATTTAAAATTTAAAATAACTTGGACCCCCTGGTCCAATCAAAGGTTTGCTCAGTTGTTAATTTGACTATTCTGCCATTGTACCATTTTACATTCTAAACCACTGCCTACCAGATAATTTTACTTCACTGTCATTGGTTCTTAAATCTGTCCCATGTTGCATTCTGGGCCACTGCCTACCAGCTCTATATGGCTCTGCTCAGCTCTGTAGGGCTTTGCTCACTGTGCTGGATTCCTCGTCTGAGGAATTGTGCTTAAGAGCACACGAAAGCTGACGTTCTCATAAAAATGGGTTGGTCTTAAGGGTGACACTTGATTCCTGCTTTGTTCAACTGCTTCAGACCAACACGGCTGCCAGGCCTACACAGAGACAGCCCTTTGCCAAAAGAGAGTAGCCACACCAGTGCTCCCTCTAAGCTGTGGGTCGTGTGAGCAAAAAAATCTGCTTTGTGAGCTACTGGCATTAAAGTGGTGAGTGATTTTGGCTACTGCATCGATTCGTTTGCTCTGGGGCCATCTTTCCTGAGTAGGGTTGCCAAGTCCAATTCAAAAATAGCTGGAGACTTTGGGAGTGGAGTCAGGAGACATTGGGGGCGGAGCCAAGAGCAAGGGTGTGACGAGCATAATTGAACTCCAAAGGGAGTTCTGGCCATCACATTTAAGGGGACCACACACCTTTCAAATGCCTTCCTTCCGTAGGAAATAACGAAGGAGAGGAGCACCTTCTTTTGGGGATCTTAGAATTGACCCCCTGGTCCAATCTTTTTGACCTTGGAGGGTATTTTGTGGAGGGGCACTGGATACTATACTGAAAATTTGGTGCCTGTGGAAACTCACCCTTTGAGCCTTTCGAATCCCTCCCTCTGCTAGGGAAGCTTGACAGGTTAACTTTGGCAAGTTACAGATTCTCATCCTGAAATATCCATCTAACAAGATTTTAGTGAGGATAAAATGGAGGAGCCAAAATTATTTGTAAACTACCGGCTGGTGTTTCTCTGGGGCAGAAAAGCGAGGCATACGTGAAGTCAGTAAACAAATCAAGGAGAAAAAAATATTAATCAAAATAAAAAGGTGGGGAGGGGGAGGTAAGAAACGAAAAAAATCAAGCCCTGAGGAATAAAGATTCTCCAGAAGGGAAGAAACATCTGTAAAAAACAAATGCCAGTTAAAGAGGAAAAGGTGGAGGTAGTAAAATAAGCCCACGGAAGAGATTTCTGGAGGGAGAGAAGAAGAAATTGGATTTATATCCCGCCCTCCACTCCGAAGAGTCTCAGAGCGGTTCACAATCTCCTTTCCCTTCTCCCCCACAACAGACACCCTGTGAGGTGGGTGGGGCTGGAGAGGGCTCTCACAGCACCTACCCTTTCAAGGACAACCTCTACCAGAGCTATGGCTGACCCAAGGCCATTCCAGCAGGTGCAAGTGGAGGAGTGGGGAATCAAACCCAGTTCTCCCAGATAAGAGAGCTCTGGCTGACCCAAGGCCATTCCAGCAGGTGCAAGTGGAGGAGTGGGGAATCAAACCTGGTTCTCCCAGATAAGAGAGCTCTGGCTGACCCAAGGCCATTCCAGCAGCTGCAAGTGGAGGAGTGGGGAATCAAACCCGGTTCTCCCAGATAAGAGAGCCATGGCTGACCCAAGGCCATTCCAGCAGCTGCAAGTGGAGGAGTGGGGAATCAAACCCGGTTCTCCCAGATAAGAGATCTCTTGCTGACCCAACGCCATTCCAGCAGCTGCAGGTGGAGGAGGGGGGAATCAAACCCGGTTTTCCCAGATAAGAGAGCTCTGGCTGATCCAAGGACATTCCAGCAGCTGCAAGTGGAGGAGTGGAGAATCAAACCCGGTTCTCCCAGATAAGAGAGCCATGGCTGACCCAACGCCATGCTAGCAGCTGCAAGTGGAGGAGTGGGGAATCAAACCCGGTTCTTCCAGATATGAGTCCGCACACTTAACCACTACACCAAACTGGCTCTCCTTCCAGTTCTGCAGAGAGATTCTACAGGGTGGGGTAGGGGGATTTCTAAATTGACCCCCTAACATATTGCTGTTTCTGAAGATGGAAAGAACACCCAGGGCCTCAAACCTCAAACTAAGGAGAGGTATGGTCCTATAGGGAAACTGCACTACATATCTGGTGATTGGGAAGTGCAAAACAGTCTGCAGGGTTTGTTATTAGATCCCAAATTATTAAGTTTTGCAAATAATGTTAATATTCACTAGAGAGAAACTGAGTTGTGGCCAAATTCCTTTACAGGGCGAGGGAAAGATAGGAAACTGCCTCTTAGGGCAGTGCCAAGATATCGCTTTTCCACAGAACCACTCGAATGGTGAGTTTACAAAACTGCCCTTCTGAGCCAAGAGTGGGTACAGAGATATTGGCTTTGGCAAGCGGCGGCCTTTTCGACAGAACTGATGTGCATCCAGGTTCATGAAGGTGGGAATGTTGTTCCCATCTGTGATTTCCATGCTCTGTGGGAGTCTCCGGGAAAGGAACAGGGTTGCCAATCCCCAGGTGGGTTGCAAGGGAGCCCCTAAGGGTTCTGTGATTAAACCAGCCTCCAATAAAAAAACAATTTTACTTTAAAGTTTATAAAAGAACCATCAATAAACACTTCAAGGAATGAATTGTACATAAGGTGAAGTCCTACAATATGCACAGTCCTTTAAAGGACAAAATTAGGTGAAGTTATACAGTAAGCACAGTCTTTTTTGGGACCAATAGGCCTCCAAATGGTTTCAGCCAAGAACTGGCAAAGTAGAGTCTTATTCACAAGACAAACTGCTGTAGAAAAAAGCCAACAGTAGCAGACGGCGCCTCTCTGCCTCCGTTTCTCTGAAGCTTCCACAGGCTTAATGCAAAAGATTACAATTTTGATAATGGAAATTAATCCAAATGCAAGGAAAGTTATGTTTATAATGTGGTGCTCCAGCGACCATTAATGGCTTCAGAGAAACGAAGGCAGAGAGGCGCCGCCTTCGTAGCTGTCTGCTACTGTTGGCTTTTTTTTCTACAGCAGCTTGACTTGTGAAGAAGACTCTACTTTGCCAGTTCTTGGCTGAAATCATTTGGAGGCTTATTGGTCCCAAAAAAGACTGTGCTTACTGTGCTTAATCTCTTACTTGGAGAGCCAGTTTGGTGTAGTGGTTAAGTATGCAAACTCTTATCTGGGAGAACCGGGTTTGATTCCCCACTCCTCCAATTGCACCTGCTGGAATGGCCTTGGGTCAGCCATAGCTCTGGCAGAGGTTGTCCTTGAAAGGGCAGCTGCTGTGAGAGCCCTCTCCAGCCCCACCCACCTCACAGGGTGTCTGTTGTGGGTGGGGGGGGAGGGAAAGGAGATTGTGAGCCGCTCTGAGACTCTTCGGAGTGGAGGGCGGGATATAAATCCAATATCTTCATCTACCTCACAGGGTGTCTGTTGTGGGGGAGGAAGGGAAAGGAGATTGTGAGCCGCTCTGAGACTCTTCGGAGTGGAGGGCGGGATATAAATCCAATATCTTCATCTACCTCACAGGGTGTCTGTTGTGGGGGAGGAAGGGAAAGGAGATTGTGAGCCGCTCTGAGACTCTTCGGAGTGGAGGGTGGGATATAAATCCAATATCTTCTTCTTCTTCTTCTTCTTCTTCTTCTTCTTCTTCTTCTTCTTCTTCTTCTTCTTCTTCTTCTTCTTCTTCTTCTTCTTCTTCTTCTTCTTCTTCTTCTTCTTCTTCTTCTTCTTCTTCTTCCACCTAATTTTGTCCTTTAAAGGACTGTGCATATTGTATGACTTCACCTTATGTACAATTCATTACTTTAAGTGTTTATTTATGGTTCTTTTATAAACTTTAAAGTAAAATTGTTTATTATTGGAGGCTGGTTTAATCACAGAACCCTTAGGGGCTCACTTGCTAGTCATTTATCTGTGATTCTCTATTTATATTGGGTTACTTAATCCCCAGGTGGGGGCAGGGGATCCCCTGGTTTGGAAGCCCTCCCCCCGCTTCAGGGTCATCAGAAAGCGGGCGGGGGAGGGAGGGAAATCTCTCCTGGGCACTCCATTGTTCTGTATAGAGGCCGATTCCCAAAGGGTATAATGGAGAATTGATCCGCATGTTTACGGGGCTTTGAGGGGCTGTTTTTTGAGGTAGAGGCACCAAATTTTCAGCATAGCATCTGGTGCCTCTTCTCAAAGCACCCCCAAAGTTTGAAAAAGATTGGATCAGGGGGTCCAATTCTGTGAGCCCCCCAAAAGGTGCCCATATCCTTCATTATTTCCAATGACAGGAAGACACTTGAAAGGTGTGCGGTTCTTTGAAATGTGAGGCCGGACCCCCCTTGGGAGTTCAGTCATGCTTGTCACACCCTTGCTGCTGGCTCCACCCCCAAAGTCCCCAGATATTTCTTGAATTGGACTTGGCAACCCCAGCAGACTTCTGAAAGGCCAAGAGAACCAAGGATAGGGCTTGTTAAATGTGAAGCACTATGCAGGCCCCTCAGGAAGCCTGGATCAGACCAGAACAGGACCAGACCGGACCAGACCCAGAGGCCACGCCCTGTGAGGAAAGGCTGAGCAGCTTGGATTGCACGTTTCCCCTTCCACGTACAGAGGAGGTCTGTTAGTGGGCCGCATTTGGGGCAGAAGCTCCCAGGAGTGGAGCTCCAGAACTTCTAAATCAGGGGTGTCGAATTCATTTGTTACGAGGGTCGGATCTAACATAAATGAGACCTTGTCGGGCTGGGCCATGTTGGGTTGGACCATATGTGCCCCTGTTTAAGATTGGGTAGCAGACATATAAACTTTATAAAGGACACAAACACAATTAACAATTTATAAAGGACACAAACACATCTATCTATCATCTATTGAAAGGGACCTCCAGGGTCATCGAGTCCAACCCCCTGCTCTCTCTCTCGGCTTGGCTTCGCGAACGAAGATTTAAGAAGGGTGCAATAGTCCACGTTTGCTGCAGGCTCGCTGGTGGCTGACAAGACCAATGTGGGACAGGCAGGTCCAGCCACAGCGGCTGCAGGGAAAAAAACCCCCTGCACAATGCAGGAAACTCACAAACCACTCCCCCTAAATTCACAGGATCTTCATTGCTGTCAGATGGCCATGTAGCCTCTGTTGAAAAACCTCCAAGGAAGGAGAGCCCACCAACTCCCCAGCAGGAAGCCTGTTCCACTGAGGAACCGCTCTAAACTCACCAACCCCTACCCCTAAATTCACAGGATCTTCATTGCTGTCAGATGGCCATCTAGCCTCCGTTGAAAAACCTCCAAGGAAGGAGAGCCCACCACCTCCCAAGGAGGAAGCCTGTTCCACTGAGGAACCGCTCTAAACTCACAAACACCTCCCCTTAAATTCATAGCATCTTCATTGCTGTCAGATGGCCATCTAGCCTCTGTTGAAAAACCTCCAAGGAAAGAGAGCCCACCACCTCCCGAGGAGGAAGCCTGTTCCACTGAGGAACCCCTCTAAACTCACCAACCCCTCCCCCTAAATTCACAGGATCCTCATTGCTGTCAGATGGCCATCTAGCCTCTGTTGAAAAACCTCCAAGGAAGGAGAGCCCACCACCTCCCCAGGAGGAAGCCTGTTCCACTGAGGAATCACTCTAAACTCACAAACACCTCCCCCTAAATTCACAGGATCTGCATTGCTGACAGATGGCCATCTAGCCTCCGTTGAAAAACCTCCAAGGAAGGAGAGCCCACCACCTCCCAAGGAGGAAGCCTGTTCCACTGAGGAACCCCTCTAAACTCACAAACACCTCCCCCTAAATTCACAGGATCTGCATTGCTGACAGATGGCCATCTAGCCTCCGTTGAAAAACCTCCAAGGAAGGAGAGCCCACCACCTCCCAAGGAGGAAGCCTGTTCCACTGAGGAACCGCTCTAAACTCACAAACACCTCCCCCTAAATTCATAGCATCTTCATTGCTGTCAGATGGCCATCTAGCCTCTGTTTAAAAACCTCCAAGGAAGGAGAGCCCACCACCTCCCAAGGAGGAAGCCTGTTCCACTGAGGAACCGCTCTAAACTCACAAACCCCTCCCCCTAAATTCACAGGATCCTCATTGCTGTCAGATGGCCATCTAGCCTCTGTTGAAAAACCTCCAAGGAAGGAGAATCCACTACCTTCCAAGGAGGAAGTCTGTTCCACTGAGGAACCACTCTAATGGTCAGGAAGTTCTTCCTCATGTTGAGCCAGAAACTGTTTTGATTTAATTTCAACCCATTTGTTCTGGTCATACCTTCCGGGGCCACAGAAAACAATTCCACACCATCCTCTAGATGACAGCCCTTCAAGGACTTGAAGATGGTGATCCTATCACCTCTCAGCTGCCTCCTCTCCAGGCTAAACATCACCAGCTTCTTCAACCTTTCCTCATAGGACTTGGTCTCCAGACCCCTAACCATCTTCGTCGCCCTCCTCTGGACCCCTTCCAGCTTGTTTATATCCTTCTTAAAATGTGGTGCCCAAAACTGAACACAAGACTCCAAGTGAGGTCTTACCAGAGCAGAGTAAAGCGATACCATCACTTCACGTGATCTGGACACTAGACCTCTGTTGATACAGCCCAAAATTGCATTTGCCTTTTTAGCCACCGCATCACACTGTTGGCTCATGTTCAGCATATGATCCACTAAGACCCTGTGCTTTTTGCACAGACTACTGCTAAGACAAGTCTCCCCCATCCTATAACCATGCATTGGATTTTGCCTACCTAATCCTTCGTTCTCCCATGGAAGCTTGACAGGTTAACCTTGGCAAGTTACGGATTCTCATCCTGAAATACCCATCTGACAAGATTTATTGAGGATAAAATGGAGGAGCCAAAATTATTTCAAACCACTGGTTGAGTCCCCATGGGGTAGAAAAGTAAGGCATACATGAAGTCAGTAAACAAATCAAGCAGAAAGATATTAATCAAAATAGAAAGAGGGGGGAAAGGTAAGAAACAAAAAATACAAGCCCTGTGGAATAGATATTCTCCAAATGGGAAGAAACGTCTGAGAAAACAAATGTCAGTTAAAGAGGAAAAGGTGGAGGTGGTAAAATAAGCCAACGGAAGAGATTTTTGGAGGGAGAGATTCTGCGGGAGGGGGGGGGGTTAGGGGGATTTCTAAATTGACCCCCAAACATATTGTTGTTTCTGAAGCTGGAAAGAACGCCCGGGGCCTCATACCTCAAACTAAGAGAGGTGTGGTCCTATAGGGAAAAAGAGGCGTGGTCCTATGGCGGGATATAAATCCAATATCATCATCTTCTTCTACTTCTTCTAGATCCCAAATTATTAAGTTTTACAAATAATGTTAATATTCACTAGTGAGAAACTGAGTTGTGGCCAAATTCCTTCTCAGGGAGAAGAAAAGGATGGGAAGCTGCCCTTCAGAGAAGTGCCAAGATTTTGGCTTTTCCACAGAACCACTCAAAAGGTGAGTTTGCAAAACTGCCCTTCTGAGCCGTGTCAAGAGTGTACGCAGATATTGGCTTTGGCAAGAGGCAGCCTTTTCTACAGAACTGTCCATTTGCACAAGTCCTGATTAGCATCCAGATTCATGAAGATGGGAATCTAGTTCACATCTGTGATTTCCACGCTCTGTGTGAGTCTCCGGGCAGGGAACAGGGTTGCCATTCCCCAGGTGGGGGCAGGGGGATCCCCCAGTTTGGAAGCCCCCCCCCCCCGCTTCAGGGTCATCAGAAAGCGGGGGGAGGGGAGGGAAATGTCTGCTGGGAACTCCATTATTCCCTATGGAGGCCGATTCCCATAGGTTATAATGGAGAATTGATCCGCAGGTTTCTGGGGCTCTGGGGGGCTGTTATTTGAGATAGAGGTGCCAAATTTTCAGCATAGCATCTGGTGCCTCTTCTCAAAGCACCCCCGAAGTTTGAAAAAGATTGGATCAGGGGGTCCAATTATGTGAGCCCCCCCAAAAGGTGCCCCTATCCTTCATTATTTCCAAGGACGGGAAGACACTTGAAAGGTGTGCAGGTCTTTGAAATGTGATGGCCGGACCTCCCTTGGGAGTTCAGTCATGCTTTGTCACACCCTTGCTCCTGGCTCCACCCCCAAAGTCTCCTGGCTCCACCCCCAAAGTCCCCAGATATTTCTTGAAGTGGACATGGCAACCCTAGCACGGAAGGACCTCAGCAGACTTCTGAAAGGCCACGAGGAGCAAGGATAGGGCTTGTTAAATGTGAAGCACTCTGCAGCCACCTCAGGAAGCCTGGATCAGACCAGGACTGGACTGGACTAGACTGGACCCAGAGGCCACGCCCTGTGAGGAAAGCTGAGCAGCTTGGATTGCACGTTTCCCCTCCCACGTACAGAGGAGTTCTGTTAGTGGGCCACATTTGGGGCAGGAGCTCCCAAGAGTGGAGCTCCAGAACCTCTAAATCAGGGGTGTCGAATTCATTTGTTACAAGGGTCGGATCTAACATAAATGAGACCTTGTCGGGCTGGGGCCATGTTGGGTTGGACCCATATTGGCCTGGGCCATGTTGGGTTGGGAGAGCCAGTTTGGTGTAGTGGTTTAAGTGTGCGGACTCTTATCTGGGAGAACGGGTTTGATTCCCCACTCCTCCACTTGTACCTGCTGGAATGGCCTTGGGTCAGCCATAGCTCTGGCAGAGGTTGTCCTTGAAAGGGCAGCTGCTGTGAGAGCCCTCTCCAGCCCCACGCACCTCACAGGGTGTCTGTTGTGGGGGAGGAAGGTAAAGGAGATTGTGAGCCGCTCTGAGACTCTTCGGAGTGGAGGGCGGGATATAAATCCAATATCTCTTCTTCTTCTTCTTCATATGTGCACCTGTTTTAAGATTAGGTAGCAGACATATAAACTTTATAAAGGACACAAACACATCTATCTATCATCTATTGAAAGGGACCTCCAGGGTCATCGAGTTCCAACCCCCTGCACAATGCAGGAAACTCACAAAACCCTCCCCAAAATTTTTAGAGGGAGAGATTCTGCAGGGGGGGGGGTAGGGGGATTTTCTAAATTGACCCCCAAACATATTGTTGTTTCTGAAGCTGGAAAGAACGCCCGGGGCCTCATACCTCAAACTAAGAGAGGTGTGGTCCTATAAAGAAAGAGAGGTGAGGTCCTATGGGGGTATAAATCCAATATCATCATCATCTTCTTCTTCTTCTACTTCTTCTAGATCCCAAATTATTAAGTTTTACAAATAATGTTAATATTCACTAGTGAGAAACTGAGTTGTGGCCAAATTCCTTCTCAGGGAGAAGAACGGATGGGAAACCGCCCCGTCAGAGCAGTGCCAAGATTTTGGCTTTTCCACAGAACCGCTCAAAAGGTGAGTTTGCAGAACTGCCCGTCTGAGCCGTGTCAAGAATGGGTGCAGAGATATTGGCTTTGGCAAGCGGCAGCCTTTTCGACAGAATTGTCCGTTTGCACAACTCCTGATTAGCATCCAGATTCATGAAAGTGGGGATGTTGTTCACATCTGTGATTTCCACGCTCTGTGTGAGTCTCCGGGAAGGGAACAGGGTTGCCAATCCCCAGGTGGGGGCAGGGGATCCCCTGGTTTGGAAGCCCTCCCCCCGCTTCAGGGTCATCAGAAAGCAGGGGGAGGGGAGGGAAATGTCTGCTGGGAACTCCATTATTCCCTATGGAGGCCGATTCCCATAGGTTATAATGGAGAATTGATCCGCAGGTTTCCCGGGCTCTGAGGGGCTATTTTTTGAGGTAGAGGCACCAAATTTTCAGCATAGCATCTGGTGCCTCTTCTCAAAGCACCCCCGAAGTTTGAAAAAGATTGGATCAGGGGGTCCAATTATGTGAGCCCCCAAAAAGGTGCCCCTATCCTTCATTATTTCCAATGACGGGAAGACACTTGAAAGGTGTGCGGGTCTTTGAAATGTGATGGCCGGACCTCCCTTGGGAGTTCAGTCATGCTTGTCACACCCTCGCTCCTGGCTCCACCCCCAAAGTCTCCTGGCTCCACCCCCAAAGTCCCCAGATATTTCTTGAAGTGGACATGGCAACCCTAGCACGGAAGGACCTCAGCAGACTTCTGAAAGGCCACGAGGAGCAAGGATAGGGCTTGTTAAATGTGAAGCACTATGCAGGCCCCTCAGGAAGCCTGGATCAGACCAGGACTGGACTGGACTAGACTGGAAGCTGCAGAACCTCTAAATCAGGGGTGTCGAATTCATTTGTTACGAGGGTCGGATCTAACATAAATGAGACCTTGTCGGGCTGGGCCATGTTGGGTTGGACCATATGTGCCCCTGTTTGGTAGCAGACATATAAACTTTATAAAGGACACAAACACATCTATCTATCTATCTATCTATCTATCTATCTATCTATCTATCTATCTATCTATCTATCTATCTATCTATCATCTAGCTATCATCTATTGGAAGGGACCTTCAGGGTCATCTAGTCCAACTCCCTGCACAATGCAGGAAACTCAAAAACCCCTCCCCCAAAATTCACAGAATCTTCATTGCTGTCAGAGGGCCATCTAGCCTCTGCTGAAAAATCTCCAAGGAAGGAGAGCCCACCACTTCCCAAGGAGGAAGCCTGTTCCACTGAGGAATCCCTCTAACGGTCAGGAAGTTCTTCCTAATGTTGAGCCGGAAACTCTTGATTTAATTTCAACCCACTGGTTCTGGTCCGACCTTCTGGCGCCACAGAAAACAATTCCACCCCATCCTCTATAGGACAGCCCTTCAAGGACTCGAACATGGTGATCCTATCACCTCTCAGCCGCCTCCTCTCCAGGCTAAACATCCCCAGCTCCTTCAACCTTTCCTCATAGGGCTGGGTCTCCAGACCCCTCACCATCTTTGTTGCCCTTCTCTGGACCCGTTCCAGCTTGTCGTCCCCTGTTATATACATTTCCCGGAACAACCTTCTTCCCGGGCAGGTCCAATCCTGGCCAGTTAAACTTCCCACCACTGATCGTTATAGGCGGGCTGTGTTTGTCCCTTCCAGGTGCCCTTCCAGGTGCGATGTGATGTACTTCTCTGGGACGAACACCAGACACAACACTATCTCTCTATCATCTTCTACCTATCTAGAGATCTCCTCCTATTATGGTGGTCTCCAGGCTACAAAGATCAGTTTCCCCGGAGCAAATGGAGGCTTTGGAGGGTGGGGCCTCTGGCATTAGACCCCGCTGAGGCCCCTCCCCTCCCCAAGCCCCACCCTCAGGTTCCACCCCAAAATCTCCAGGTATTATTTCCCAGCTAGGAGCTGGTAGCCCTGATCCCCCAGAGTGCATGGGAGCCCCTCTGAGCGCGTGCAACATTCTGTCAATCACTTCTGCGTCCAATTCCCTCCCTGGGATCCGTTCCAGACTTGGCTTCTTCTTGGTAGATAGGTCCCTTGTTGCACATGTGCAGTTAAGATGAGGCTTTGGTCACGCAGCAAAAGCAGGCGAAGAGGTAGGGAAGGTAAGAGCTGAGGGCTGGGCTTTATTTAGTATTAATTTTTGGTCTTCCTGCAGTTGCTAGACTTTTCCCTGGGTCTCGCCTTCCCTGAATGCACTGGGCCCTTGTTAGTTTGCGGACACAATTCTAGGGATGGGTTTTAGCCCCCTAACGTTTGGGATCGAGGCCTCCATAAGCTTGCTTTTCCTCCCCCCCTCCCCCTTCAATATGAGGCTGGCCTACGGTTACCAACTTCCAGGGGATGGCTGGAGATCTGGGATTGTAACTGATTTCTAGGGAGCAGAGCTCAGTCGCCCCTGGAGAAAGTGGACTCTGGTGCATTAGGCCCTGCTGAAATCCCTCCCCTTCCAAGCCCCGCCCTCCGTAGATTCCACCCCCCCCCCCAATCTCCAGGTATTCTCCAGCCCCAATCTGGCAACCGTATGTTCAACCGTTGTCCCCTCTGGGCCAGTATGAGGCCTGACACACCCTTCCTACCTGCAATGCAAGGCCGCCTGCATTTATTTATTTCTGGATCCCAAACACTTATATCCAGCTTTTCTTTGAGTTAGGGGCTGCCCCTCAATCGTAGTTAAAAAACAGGCTTGGGTTAAAATAGGGTTGCCAAGTTCAATTCAAGAAATATCTGGGGACTTTGGGGGTGGAGCCAGGAGACCTTGGGGGGGGGGCGCAGAGCCAGGAGACATTAGGGTTGCCAAGTCCAATTCAAGAAATATCTGGGGACTTTGGGGGTGGAGCGAGGAGACTTGGGAGTGGAGCCAGGAGACATTGGGGGGCAGAGCCAAGAGCGAGGTGTGACAAGCGTAATTGAACTTCAAGGGAGTTCTGGCCAGCACATTTAAAGGGACTGCACATCTTTTTAAATGCCTTCCTTCCATAGGAAATAATGAAGGATAGGGGCACCTACTTTTGGGGCCTCATAGAATTGGACCCCTGGTCCAATCTTTTTGAAACTTGGGAGGTTATATATTTTGGGGAGAGGCACTAGATGCTATACTGAAAATTTTGGTGCCTCTACCCCAAAAAACAGCCCCCCCAGAGCCCCAGATACCCGCAGATCAATTCTGCATGATTTTCTATGTGAATAAAATCTCTATAGGGAATAATAGAGTTCCCAGAAGACCATTCCCTCCCCTCCCCCCCGCTTTCTGACGACCCTGAAGCGGGGGGAGGGCTTCCAAACTGGGGGATCCCCTGCCCCCACCTGGGGATTGGCAACCCTACTGTATGGCCGAGGACCTGTCTATCTATGGGACCGCGTTTCCCCATATGCTCCAGAAAGAGCACTACATTCGGGAGGTCAAAATCTGCTATCCTTCCCTGGGACTAAGGGAGGCCAGACTAAGCTCTATATGGGCCAGGGCCTTCTCAGTGGCAGCACCATTGCTGTGGAATGCTCTCCCAGAGGCCATAAGAGCCCTGCGGGATCTCTCCCAATTCCGCAGGGCCTGTAAAACGAAACTTTTCCAACAGGTCTCCAATAACTAAGTGGGAGAAGCTGCTGGGTAAACTAGAAAGAAAACACTGTGGCCGTTTTCCCCACTCACCTTTTACTGGCGCCACGACCATCCTGACGCCGGCGAATCTGCCTGGATTTCGCATCAGAAGCTCCGGCGCTCCCAGAAGCGCCGGCTACTTCCGTCGCTAAGCCAGCGCAAACGGAAATCGCAAAGATGCAGGAAAACGTTTGCGCTGGCTTAGCGACGGGAAAGCGCCGGCGCTTCTGGGAGCGCCGGCGCTTCTGTTGCGAAATCCAGGCAGATTCGCCGGCGTCAGGATGGTCGTGGCGCCAGTAAAAAGGTGAGTGGGAAAACGGCCTGTGAAATTAGCAAGCTCTGGAACAAATGCCCGCAAATACTTTATATAGCCAATTCATTGGAACTGATCAAAAACAGTTATCAGACAGAAATGAAAGGGGCTCAACAGAGCTCACAGTTCAGCTGTTATTTCTCGAGTTCCGAAGAGTTATTTTCAGGTAGCTGTGACTGGCAATACGTCCTGCTGCCTGTGAATTTCCTTTCTGAAAGACGCAGGAATGCCGTGTGTTCAAATGGTGTGGAGGTCGCAGTCCTCCATCCAACAGGTGCGGCTACACGAGTCCGAGGTTCTCTTCGTGGTTTCATCTGCCACTTCCACTGACCAGTCTGCGTTTTTATTAGGAACCCGTGCTAAGGCAGCAGGCTCTCTTGCAACGGCTTACGTCTTGTTGCACGAAAGGTTCTCGATCGAGCACGGGTCCCTGATAAAAAAATACAGGCGGGCCAGCGGAAGTGGCACTGGATATTGAAAATGTGGTGCCTCTACTTCAAAACACACACACACACCCCGAGCCCCAGATACCCACAGAAAACTGAGAAACTGAGTTGTGGCCAAATTCCTTCTCAGGGCGAGGGAAGGATGGGAAACTGCCCCTTCAGAGCGGCGCCAAGATTTTGGCTTTTCCCACAGAACCGCTCAAAGGTAAGTTTTGCAAAACTGCCCTTCTGAGCCGTGCCAAGAGCAGGTGCAGAGATATTGGCTTTGGCAAGCGGCGGCCTTTTCCGACAGAAAGTCCGTTTGCACAACTCCTGATGTGCATCCAGATTCATACAGGTGGGGATGTTGTTCACATCCGTGATTTCCACGCTCTGTGAGTCTCCGGGCAGGGAATGACCCCAGCAGACTTCTGAAAAGTTCAGGGAAAGCAAGGATAGGGCTTGTGAAGTGGATCAGACAGGAACTGGGTCAGACAGAACTGTACCAGACCTGGAGACCATGCCCTGTGAGGGAAAAGCTGAGGGACTTGGAAATCTTCTGTCTGGAGGAGGAAAGGAGGGTGGAGGGAGATGGCTCCCTTGGAGAATTTGAGATGGGGGTGGGTACAGACTGGGAAATCCCAGTTTGGCCCATGAACATCTGAACTGGCACAGTTTTTCGAACAAGTTCATGAACTGAAACTGGCCCAGATTCAGCAGAAAATGGCCCCCTGGTTTCCTGAGAGACTCCAAAACAGGGCAATGGCCGAGGGCTTCATAAGAACGTCAGAAGAGCCCTGCTGAATCTAGACCAGGGAGGGTCCATCTAGTCCAGCCTCCTGTCTCACACAGAGGCCACCCAGTTCCTCTGGAGGACCAATGACAGAGCAGAGAAGCCGAGGCCTTCATAAAAACCTCAGAAGAGCCCTGCTGGATCAGACCAGGGAGTGTCCATCTAGTCCAGCCTCCTGTCTCCACACAGTGGCCAACCAGTTCCTCTGGAGAGCCAGCAACAGGGCTGAGAGGCTGAGGCCTTCCCGTGATGTTGCCTTCTGGCTCTGGGATTGAGATGTTTAGTGTTTCTGAATGTGGAGGTTCCCCCCCAGCCACCCTGGCTAGTAGCCACGAGCAGAGGCCTTGGACTCGTGTAGCCGCCGCACCTGTTGGATGGAGGACAGCTACCTCTCCAGCATTTGACATACGACATTCCTGCGTCTTTCAGAAAGGAAATTAACAGACAGCAGGACGTATTGCCAGTCACAGCACTGAAGATATCTCTTTGGGAAATAGAGAAATAACAGGTGAACTCTGAGCTCTGTTGAGCCACTTTGATTTCGTTTGATAATTGTTTTGATTAGTTTCGATGATATTTGCTATGTAAAGTATTTGTGTGCATTTGTTTTTCAAAGCTTGTTAACTTCACAATGTTTTCTTTCTAGTTTACCCAATCTGTACGCCGCGGTTTCCTGTTGGATCTCATAATCTCTGCTGCTGAGCAAAACCATCAGAAGGACCCCTAAACAGACAATAAGAACATAAGAGAAGCCATGTTGGATCAGGCCAGTGGCCCATCCAGTCCAACACTCTGTGTCACAGAAGAACTTAAGAGAAGCCATGTTGGATCAGGCCAATGGCCCATCCAGTCCACACTCTGTGTCACATAAGAATATAAGAGAAGCCCTGTTGGATCAGGCCAATGGCCCATCCAGTCCAAAAACTCTGTGTCACATAAGAACATA
>NC_083230.1:129684855-129708958 GCF_032191835.1 Heteronotia binoei | reverse complement strand
CTCCCTCTGCTAGGGAAGCTTGACAGGGTAACCTTGGCAAGTTATGGATTCTCATCCTAACATACCCTGACCAGATTTCAGTGAGGATAAAATGGAGGAGCCAAAATTATTCATAAACCACTGGCTGGGTTCCCATGGGGCAGAAAAGCAAGGCATACGTGAAGTCAGTAAATAAATCAAGGAGAAAAAAATATTAACCAAAATAAAAAAGGGGGGGGAGGTAAGAATTGAAAAAATTCAAGTCCCGAGGAATAAAGATTCTCTAGAAGGGAAGAAACATCTGTAAAAACAAATGCCACTTAAAGAGGAAAAGGTGGGGGTAGTAAAATAAGCCCACGGAAGAGATTTCTGGAGGGAGAGAAGAAGAAGAAGAAGATGATATTGGATTTATATCCCACCCTCCACTCCGAAGAGTCTCAGAATGGCTCACAATCTCCTTTCCCTTCCTCCCCCACAACAGACACCCTGTGAGGTAGATGAAGATATTGGATTTATATCCCGCCCTCCACTCCGAAGAGTCTCAGAGCGGCTCACAATCTCCTTTCCCTTCCTCCCCCACAACAGACACCCTGTGAGGTAGATGAAGATATTGGATTTATATCCCGCCCTCCACTCCGAAGAGTCTCAGAGCGGCTCACAATCTCCTTTACCTTCCTCCCCCACAACAGACACCCTGTGAGGTAGATGAAGATATTGGATTTATATCCCGCCCTCCACTCCGAAGAGTCTCAGAGCGGCTCACAATCTCCTTTCCCTTCCTCCCCCACAACAGACCCCCTGTGAGGTAGATGAAGATATTGGATTTATATCCCGCCCTCCACTCCGAAGAGTCTCAGAGCAGCTCACAATCTACTTTCCCTTCCTCCCCCACAACAGACACCCTGTGAGGTAGATGAAGATATTGGATTTATATCCCGCCCTCCACTCCGAAGAGTCTCAGAGCGGCTCACAATCTCCTTTCCCTTCCTCCCCCACAACAGACCCCCTGTGAGGTAGATGAAGATATTGGATTTATATCCCGCCCTCCACTCCGAAGAGTCTCAGAGCAGCTCACAATCTACTTTCCCTTCCTCCCCCACAACAGACACACTGTGAGGTAGATGAAGATATTGGATTTATATCCCGCCCTCCACTCCGAAGAGTCTCAGAGCGGCTCACAATCTACTTTCCTTCCTCCCCCACAACAGAAACCCTGTAAGGTGGGAGGGGCTGGAGAGGGCTCTCACAGCAGCTACCCTTTCAAGGACAACCTCTGCCAGAGCTCTGGCTGACCCAAGGCCATTCCAGCAGCTGCAAGTGGAGGAGTGGGGAATCAAACCCGGTTCTCCCAGATAAGAGAGCTCTTGCTGACCCAAGGCCATTCCAGCAGCTGCAAGTGGAGGAGTGGGGAATCAAACCCGGTTCTCCCAGATAAGAGAGCTCTTGCTGACCCAAGGCCATTCCAGCAGCTGCAAGTGGAGGAGTGGGGAATCCAACCCGGTTCTCCCAGATAAGAGAGCTATGGCTGATCCAAGGCCATGCCAGCAGGTGCAAGTGGAGGAGTGGGAAATCACACCCGATTCTTCCAGATATGAGTCCGCACACTTAACCGCTACACCAAACTGGCTCTCCTTCCAGTTCTGCAGAGAGATTCTACAGTGTGGGGTATGGGGATTTCTAAATTGACCCCCAAACATATTGCTCTTTCTGAAGCTGGAAAGAACACCCAGGGCCTCAAACCTCAAACTAAGAGAGGTGTGGTCCTATAGGGAAACTGCACTACATATCTGGTGATTGGTAAGTGCAAAACAGTCTGCAGGGTTTGTTATTAGATCCCAAATTATTAAGTTTTGCAAATAATGTTAATATTCACTAGAGAGAAACTGAGTTGTGGCCAATTTCCTTCACAGGGCGAGGAAAGATAGGAAACTGCCCCTTAGGGCAGTGCCAAGATATGGGCTTTTCCACAGAACCACTCAAAAGGTGAGTTTGCAAAACTGCCCTTCTGAGCCGTGCCAAGAGCGGGTGCAGAGATATTGGCTTTGGCAAGCGGCAGCCTTTTCGACAGAACTGTCCGTTTGCACAACTGCTGATTAGCATGAAGATTCTAAATACATGGATAAAGTATAAGAAATATGGTGATGAGAGGAGACCTTTGTGGACAGTGCCAGCTGAAGTGATAAAGATAACGGCTAAAACAGCCAAAGAAAAATGGCTATCATACAATCAGCTGCTAAAAATGCAATGTGGAAAAATAGAACTGAAAACTGCAGAAGAACTGAGTTACAAATATGATTGGTTTCAAATGCAACAAATAAAAAGTTTGGTGGAGAATGATATCCAAACTGAAGGAATAAGGAAAGAGCAAACAGAAATGGAAAGAGTTCTGCTTGGAGATAATGAGAAATTAATTTCAAAAGTATACAAATTACTCTTACAATGGTCTACAGAAGATGAAGTAGTGAAATCTCAAATGATAAAATGGGCAATTAATGTAAATAAAGAAATAAAGATGGAATCTTGGGAATATCTGTGGAAGAATTCTATGAAACTCGCAACATGTCAAAGTATTAAAGAAAACTGTTTTAAGATGATGTATAGATGGTATATGACTCCAAAAAAATTAGCAAAAATGAACAACAAGATGCCAGATAGGTGTTGGAAATGTAAAAAGCACGAAGGTTCTTTCTACCATATGTGGTGGACTTGTGAAAGGGCTAAAATGTTTTGGCAAATTATTCAGCAAGAGCTTTCTAAGATTTTGGGATATGAATTCAATAAAGTGGCAGAGACTTTTCTGCTGGGATTACAAATGGAAAAATTTCCAAAAGAAGACAGAACTTTAATATGGTACTTGCTCTCAGCTGCTAGGACATTGTATGTGCGGCTGTGGAAGCAAGAAAAAATACCAGAGAAATGGGATTGGATTACAAAAGTTATGTCATGGAGTGAAATGGACAAATTAACAAGAAAATTAAGAGACTATGATTTGGAACTTCTTAAGTTGGAGTGGAAGAAATTCAGAAGATACATAGAAAAAGAGTGGAAAATAAAAGGACATTGGACAATCTTTGATAATGATTAAGTTTTTTTAAAATAAGAATATAACTTTTTTTGGGGGGGGGTTAACAGTTAAGGGTACCTTTAATATTTGTTTCCTTTAAGTAAATAACACTGGTGGGGGTCAAGTAACGGGGGGGGGGAGTAAGATATGGGGTAGAAAAAATTGTTCTTTTTTTTAAGTTTTTATAAGTTGTAGATATAATTTTGCTACCATATGTTACTAATAAAAAATTGTTTATCCAAAAAAAAAAAAAAAAGATTCATGAAGGTGGGAATGTTGTTCCCATCTGTGATTTCCACGCTCTGTGTGAGTCTCCGGGAAGGGAACAGGGTTGCCAATCCCCAGGTGGGTAGCAAGGGAGCCCCTAAAGGTTCTGTGATTAAACAAACCTCCAATAATAAACAATTTTACTTTAAAGTTTATAAAAGAACCATAAATAAACACTTAAAGCAATGAAGCAACTGTACATAAGGTGAAGTCATACAATATGCACAGTCCTTTAAAGGACAAAATTAGCGGGGTTTAGGGGGATTTCTAAATTGACCCCCAAACATATTGTCGTTTCTGAAGCTGGAAAGAACGCCCGGGGCCTCATACCTCAAACTAAGAGAGGTGTGGTCCTATAGGGAAAGAGAGGTGTGGTCCTATGGCAGGATATAAACCCAATATCATCATCTTCTTCTACTTCTTCTAGATCCCAAATTAGTAAGTTTTACAAATAATGTTAATATTCACTAGTGAGAAACTGAGTTGTGGCCAAATTCCTTCTCAGGGAGAAGAAAGGATGGGAAGCTGCCCTTCAGAGCAGTGCAAGATATTGGCTTTTCCACAGAACCACTCAAAAGGTAAGTTTGCAAAACTGCCCTTCTGAGCCGTGTCAAGAGTGTGCGCAGATATTGGCTTTGGCAAGAGACAGCCTTTTCTACAGAACTGTCCGTTTGCACAACTCCTGATTAGCATCCAGATTCATGAAGACGGGAATCTAGTTCACATCTGTGATTTCCACGCTCTGTGTGAGTCTCTGGGCAGGGAACAGGGTTGCCAATCCCCAGGTGGGGGCAGGGGATCCCCCGGTTTGGAAGCCCCCCCCCCGCTTCAGGGTCATCAGAAAGCAGGGGGAGGGGAGGGAAATGTCTGCTGGGAACTCCATTATTCCCTATGGAGGCCGATTCCCATAGGTTATAATGGAGAATTGATCCACAGGTTTCTGGGGCTCTGAGGGGCTGTTTTTTGAGGTAGAGGCGCCAAATATTCAGCATAGCATCTGGTGCCTCTTCTCAAAGCACCCCTGAAGTTTGAAAAAGATTGGATCAGGGGGTTCAATTATGTGAGCCCCCCAAAAGGTGCCCCTATCCTTCATTATTTCCAATGACGGGAAGACACTTGAAAGGTGTGCGGTTCTTTGAAATGTGAAGGCCAGACCTCCCTTGGGAGTTCAGTCATGCTTGTCACATCCTTGCTCCTGGCTCCACCCCCCAAAGTCTCCTGGCTCCACCCCCAAAGTCCCCAGATATTTCTTGAAGTGGACATGGCAACCCTAGCACGGAAGGACCCCAGCAGACTTCTGAAAGGCCACGAGGAGCAAGGATAGGGCTTGTTAAATGTGAAGCACTCTGCAGCCACCTCAGGAAGCCTGGATCAGACCAGGACTGGACCAGACCAGACCCAGAGGCCACGCCCTGTGAGGAAAGGCTGAGCAGCTTGGATTGCGCGTTTCACCTCCCACGTACAGAGGAGTTGTGTTAGTGGGCCGCATTTGGGGCAGGAGATCCCAGGCGTGGAGCTCCAGAACCTCTAAATCAGGGGTGTTGAATTCATTTGTTACGAGGGTCGGATCTAACATAAATGAGACCTTGTCGGGCTGGGCCATGTTGGGTTGGACCATATGTGCACCTGTTGAAGATTAGGTAGCAGACATATAAACTTTATAAAGGACACAAACACATCTATCTATCTATCTATCTATCTATCTATCTATCTATCTATCTATCTATCTATCTATCTATCTATCTATCTATCTATCTATTGGAAGGGACCTCCAGGGTCATCTAGTCCAACCCCCTGCACAATGCAGGAAACTCACAAACCCCTCCCCCAAAATTCACAGAATCTTCATTGCTGTCAGGTGGCCATCTAGCCTCTGCTGAAAAACCTCCAAGGAAGGAGAGCCCACCACCTCCCAAGGAGGAAGCCTGTTCCACTCAGGAATCGCTCTGTCAGGAAGTTCTTCCTAATGTTGAGCCGGAAACTCTTGATTTAATTTCAACCCACTGGTTCTGGTCCGACCCTCCGGGGCCATAGAAAACAATTCCACCCCATCCTCTAGAGGACAGCCCTTCAAGGACTTGAAGATGGTGATCCTATCACCTCTCAGCCGCCTCCTCTCCAGGCTAAACATCCCCAGCTCCTTGAGCCTTTCCTCAGCCTTTCCTCCGTCTCCAGATCCCTCACCATCTTCATCGCTCTCCTCTGGACCCTTTCCAGCTTGTCTATAAATGTGGTGCCCAAAACTGAACACAATACTCCAGGTGAGGTCTTACCAGAGCAGAGTAAAGTGATACCATCACATCACGTGATCTGGACACTAGACTTTTGTTGTTGTTCGTCCTTTCTTCTTTTTCTTTCTATCTATCTATCTATCTATCTATCTATCTATCTATCTGTCTGTCTGTCTGTCTGTCTGTCTGTCTGTCTGTCCGTCCGTCCGTCCGTCCGTCCGTCCGTTCATCCATCCATCCATCCATCCATCCATCTATCTATCTATCTGTAATGTACTGAGGTCGGAGACGTTCAGATGGCAACATACTTTATTATCTGGTACATCACACAGACAACATTGCGGGGCCAGGTCCCCTGTTATATACATTTCCCGAAACAACCTTCTTCCTGGGCAGGTCCAATCCTGGCCAGTTAAACTTCCCACCACTGATCGTTATAGGCGGGCTGCGTTCATCCCTTCCAGGCACCACCCCCAGGTGCGATGTGTTGTACTTCCTGGGATGAACACCAGACACAACACTATCTATCTCTCATCTATCATCTTCTACCTATCTAGAGATCTCCTCCTATTATGGTGGTCTCCAGGCTACAAAGATCAGTTTCCCTGGAGCAAATGGAGGCTTTGGAGGGTGGGGCCTCTGGCATTAGACCCCGCTGAGGCCCCTCCCCTCCCTAAGCCCCGCCCTCAGGTTCCACCCCCAAAATCTCCAGGTATTATTTCCCAGCTAGGAGCTGGTAGCCCTGATCCCCCAGAGTGCATGGGAGCCCCTCTGAGCGCGTGCGACATTCTGTCAATCACTTCTGCGTCCAATTCCCTCCCTGGGATCCGTTCCAGGCTTGGCTTCTTCTTGGTAGATAGGTCCCTTGTTGCACATGTGCAGTTAAGATGAGGCTTTGGTCACGCAGCAAAAGCAGGCGAAGAGGTAGGGAAGGTAAGAGCTGAGGGCTGGGCTTTATTTAGTATTAATTTTTGGTCTTCCTGCAGTTGCTAGACTTTTCCCTGGGTCTCGCCTTCCCTGAATGCACTGGGCCCTTGTTAGTTTGCGGACACAATTCTAGGGATGGGTTTTAGCCCCCTAACGTTTGGGATCGAGGCCTCCATAAGCTTGCTTTCCTCCCCCCCTCCCCCTTCAATATGAGGCTGGCCTACGGTTACCAACTTCCAGGGGATGGCTGGAGATCTGGGATTGTAACTGATTTCTAGGGAGCAGAGCTGTCGCCCCTGGAGAAAGTGGACTCTGGTGCATTAGGCCCTGCTGAAATCCCTCCCCATCCAAGCCACACCCTCCCTAGTTTCCACCCCCCCACCCCCCAATCTCCAGGTATTCCCCAGCCCAAATCTGGCAACCGTATGTCAACCGTTGTCCCCTCTGGGCCAGTATGAGGCCTGCCCCACTTTTCCTACCTGCAATGCAAGGCCGCCTGCATTTATTTATTTCTGGATCCCAAACACTTATATCCAGCTTTTCTTTGGAGTTAGGGGCTGCCCTCAATCGTAGTTAAAAACAGGCTTGGGTTAAAATAGGGTTGCCAAGTCCAATTCAAGAAATATCTGGGGACTTTGGGGGTGGAGCCAGGAGACTTTGTGGGGGGGGGGGGCAGAGCCAGGAGACATTAGGGTTGCCAAGTTCAATTCAAGAAATATCTGGGGACTTTGGGGGTGGAGCCAGGAGACCTTGGGGGGGGGCAGAGCTAGGAGGCATTAGGGCTGCCAAGTCCAATTCAAGAAATATCTGGGGACTTTGGGGGTGGAGCCAGGAGACTTTGGGAGTGGAGCCAGGAGACATTGGGGCAGAGCCAAGAGCGAGGGTGTGACAAGCATAATTGAACTTCAAGGGAGTTTTGGCCAGCACATTTAAAGGGACTGCACATCTTTTTAAATGCCTTCCTTCCATAGGAAATAATGGATAGGGGCAGCTTCTTTTGGGGCTCATAGAATTGGACCCCCTGGTCCAATCTTTTTGAAACTTGGGAGGTATTTTGGGGAGAGGCACTAGATGCTATACTGAAAATTTGGTGCCTCTACCCCAAAAAACAGCCCCCCCAGAGCCCCAGATACCCGCAGATCAATTCTGCATGATTTTCTATGTGAATAAATCTCTATAGGGAATAATAGAGTTCCCAGAAGACATTTCCCTCCCCTCCCCCCCGCTTTCTGACGACCCTGAAGCGGGGGGAGGGCTTCCAAACTGGGGGATCCCCTGCCCCCACCTGGGGATTGGCAACCCTACTGTATGGCCGAGGACCTGTCTATCTATGGGACCGCGTTTCCCCATATGCTCCAGAAAGAGCACTACATTCGGGAGGTCAAAATCTGCTATCCTTCCCTGGACTAAGGGAGGCCAGACTAAGCTCTATATGGGCCAGGGCCTTCTCAGTGGCAGCACCATTGCTGTGGAATGCTCTCCCAGAGGCCATAAGAGCCCTGCGGGATCTCTCCCAATTCCGCAGGGCCTGTAAAACGAAACTTTTCCAACAGGTCTCCAATAACTAAGTGGGAGAAGCTGCTGGGTAAACTAGAAAGAAAACACTGTGAAATTAGCAAGCTCTGGAACAAATGCCCGCAAATACTTTATATAGCCAATTCATTGGAACTGATCAAAACAGTTATCAGACAGAAATCAAAGTGGCTCAAGAGAGCTCATAGTTCAGGTGTTATTCCTTTAGTTTCGAAGAGAGATTTTCAGTGCTGTGATTGATTGGCAATACGTCCTGCTGTCTGTGAATTTCGTTTCTGAAAGACGCAGGAATGCCGTGTGTTCAAATGGTGTAGAGGTCGCAGTCCTCCATCCAACAGGTGCGGCTACACGAGTCCAAGGTTCTATTCGTGTTTCATCTGCTGCTTCCACTGACCGTCTGCGTTTTTATCAGGAACCCGTGCTAAGGCAGCAGCTCACTTGCAACGGCTTACGTTCTTGTTTGCGCGAACGGTTCTCGATCGAGCACGGGTCCCTGATAGAAAAGACAGGCGGCCAGTGGAAGTGGCACTGGATACTGAAAATTTGGTGCCTCTACCTCGAGCCCCAGATACCCACAGAAAACTGAGAAACTGAGTTGTGGCCAGATTCCTTCTCAGGGCGAGGGAAGGATGGGAAACTGCCCTTCAGAGCGGCGCCAAGATTTTGGCTTTTCCACAGAACCGCTCAAAAGGTAAGTTTGCAACACTGCCCTTCTGAGCCGCGTCAAGAGTGTGCGCAGAGATATTGGCTTTGGCAAGCGGCAGCCTTTTCGACAGAAAGTCCGTTTGCACAACTCCTGACGTGCATCCAGATTCATGAAGGTGGGGATGTTGTTCACATCCGTGAATTCCAAGCTCTGTGAGTCTCCGGGCAGGGAATGACCCCAGCAGACTTCTGAAAAGTTCAGGGAAGCGAGGATAGGGCTTGTGAAGTGGATCAGACAGGAACTGGGTCAGACAGAACTGTACCAGACCTGGAGACCATGCCCTGTGAGGAAAAGCTGAGGGACTTGGAAATCTTCTGTCTGGAGAAAAGGAGGTGGAGGGAGATGGCTCCCTTGGAGAATTTGAGATGGGGGTGGGTACAGACTGGGAAATCCCAGTTCGGCCCATGAACTGAACTGGCACAGTTTTCGAACCAGTTCATGAACTGAAACTGGCCCAGATTCAGCAGAAAATGGCCCCCTGGTTCCTGAAAGACTCCAAAACAGGGCATGGCCGAGGCCTTCATAAGAACGTCAGAAGAGACCTGCTGGGTCAGACCAGTGAGGGTCCATCCAGTCCAGCCTCCTGTCTCACACAGAGGCCACCCAGTTCCTCTGGAGGACCAATGACAGAGCAGAGAAGCCGAGGCCTTCATAAAAACCTCAGAAGAGCCCTGCTGGATCAGACCAGGGAGTGTCCATCTAGTCCAGCCTCCTGTCTCACACAGTGGCCAACCAGTTCCTCTGGAGAGCCAGCAACAGGCTGAGAGGCTGAGGCCTTCCCTTGATGTTGCCTTCTGGCTCTGGGATTGAGATGTTTAGTGTTTCTGAATGTGGAGGTTCCCCCCAGCCACCCTGGCTAGTAGCCACGAGCAGAACCTTGGATCGTGTAGCCGCCGCACCTGTTGGATGGAGGACTGCTACCTCTCCAGCATTTGAACATACGACATTCCTGCGTCTTTCAGAAAGGAAATTCACAGACAGCAGGACATATTGCCAGTCACAGCACTGAAGATATCTCTTTGGAACTAGAGAAATAACAGGTGAACTCTGAGCTCTGTTGAGCCACTTTGATTTCCGTTTGATAATTGTTTTTGATTAGTTCCGATGAATTGGCTATGTAAAGTATTTGTGTGCATTTGTTTCAAAGCTTGTTAACTTCACAATGTTTTCTTTCTAGTTTACCCAATCTGTACGCTGCGGTTTCCTGTTGGATCTCATGCTCTCTGCTGCTGAGCAAAACCATCAGAAGGACCCCTAAACAGACAATAAGAACATAAGAGAAGCCATGTTGGATCAGGCCAGTGGCCCATCCAGTCCAACACTCTCTGTCACAGAAGAACATTAGAGAAGCCATGTTGGATCAGGCCAATGGCCCATCCAGTCCAACACTCTGTGTCACAGAAGAACATAAGAGAAGCCATGTTGGATCAGGCCAATGGCCCATCCAGTCCAACACTCTGTGTCACATAAGAACATAAGAGAAGCCCTGTTGGATCAGGCCAATGGCCCATCCAGTCCAACACTGTGTCACAGAAGAACATAAGAGAAGCCATGTTGGATCAGGCCAGTGGCCCATCCACTCCAACACTCTGTGTCACAAAAGAACATAAGAGAAGCCATGTTGGATCAGGCCAATGGCCCATCCAGTCCAATACTCTTGTGTCACACAGTGGCCAAAAAAGAGACCTTGAGGGGCCGGACCATGCCGGGTTGGGCCACGTGTGCATCTATTTAAGATTAGGTAGCAGACAAACAAAAATGTTTATTTTTAAAAAAACTTAAAACATTAGCACTGATTGGTCTTAAGGGTGCTTCCTTTATATTTCTCCCAGGGGATCCAAGAAACTGGGCAAAGGAAGCTCTGGCTCTTTCCATCCTTCCCCAGGAGACCATGAGAGGGAGGAGCCTCAGCCAATAAAAGGAAGAGAGGCTTGGCTCAGTAGCTCTGCTGTGCAATTGAGAGAGCCGGGCAAAGCAAGCTATTCCTCCCCCCCTTCCTCCCCAACGGAGGAGCCTCAGCCAATGGAGAAAATAGAGGTTTTGTTCTGTAGCTCCTGTGCAGTTGAGCAAGCCTGGCAAAGCAAGCTATGATGCAGAAGGAAGCAAGAGAGAGGGAGAAGGAAGCAGATGACAACCAGTTGCTTGGGGGCCTGATAGGAGCCCTCCGGGGGCCTGATTCGGCCCCTGAACTGCATGTTTGACACCCCTGCTCCAGAGGAACCAATGTCTGTCTCCTGGACTCATCTGCCATAGTAGGAGATCTCCAGCCATCACCTGGAGGTTGGCAGCCCTAACCCCTGAGCAACGACACACATCCCCCCCCCCTCCATTCGAGGCTCTTCCATGGGCATCCCAGCCCCAGAAGGGAGGAGGGCAGTAGATTTAGGGTTGCCAATCTCCAGGTAGGAAAAAACAACTAAGGAGAAAGTAGGGTTGCCAATAGGTCTGACTCAAGAAATATCTGGGGACTTTGGGGGTGGAGCCAGGAGACTTTGGGGGTGGAGCCAGGAGCAAGGGTGCTAGAAGCGTGATTCAACTCTGAAGGGAGCTACAGCCATTGCATTTACAGGGACCATGCTCCTTTTAAATGCCTTCCCTCCATTTGGAAATAATGAAGCATAGGGGCACCTTAGAATCATCGAATCAGAGAGTTGGAAGGGACCCCTAGGGTCATCTAGTCCAACTCCCTGCACAATGCAGGAAACTCGCAAATACTGCCCCCTAAATTCACAGGATCCTCATTGTTGTCAGATGGCCATCTAGCCTCTGTTGAAAAACCTCCAAGGAAGGAGAGCCCACTACCTCCCAAGGAAGCCTGTTCCACTGAGGAATTGCTCTAATGGTCAGGAAGTTCTTCCTAACATTGAGCCGGAAACTCTTGATTTAATTTCAACCCACTGGTTCTGGTCCTACTTTCCGGGGCCACAGAAAACAATTCCACCCCATCCTCTATAGGACAGCCTTTCAAGGACGTGAAGATGGTGATCCTATCACCTCTCAGCTGCCTCCTCTCCAGGCTAAACATCCCCAGCTCCTTCAACCTTTCCTCATAGGACTTGGTCTCCGACCCATCACCTTCTTTGGGGGCTCGTAGAATTGGACCCCCTGGTCCAATCCTTTTGAAACATGGAGGGTGTTTTGAGGAGAGGCATCGGATGCTTTGCTGTGAATTTGGTGCCTCTGCCTCAGAAAACACCCCTCCCCTGAGCCTCGAGATACCCACAGATCAATTCCCCCTTGAATGCAGATTCCTTGGGCTTTATACCAGAGTCCCTACTAGCCTTTTGGAGCCTGAGACCACCTTGGGAGTTCTGACACAAAATGGCTGCTGTGGGAATGCTAGCCAATCACAAAATGGCTGCCATGCCTTCACTCACCCAGGGAAGTCCCTCATGCTGGGCTGGCAGATGCATTCAAAACAGGGTTTAAAAAAAAAAAAAAACCACGCAGCCAATCGCATCTCCGGTGGGAAATCAGAAGTCTTGCTGGGCCAAAGTTCCACCCGCTTTCTAAAAACTCGTGGCTGTGCTTGCCAGTCCCCAGGCCTGGGCTGGATCCCCTGGTTTTCCAGGCTTCCTTGCCCAACAGCCATCATGTGCCTTCAAAACGCAGCAGCCTTTGAAGAGGCTTGCAACTGTCTGTGTTTCTGAACCTCTTTGTGCCTTTAAATCTCAACCAGAGGAATGCTGCAGTGGGGCGGGGCGAGCAGATAAAACCACGTTGCTTTCGGTCCTTCAGTTTGATTGGAGAAAAACTCCACCCCCAAGGCCAGGGGTGGCCAACGGTAGCTCTCCAGATCTTTTTTTGCCTACAACTCCCATCAGCCCCAGCCATCAACCGTAAGAACATAAGAGAAGCCATGTTGGATCAGGCCAACGGCCCATCCAGTCCAACACTCTGTGTCACTTAAGAACAGAAGAGAAGCCATTTTGGAAGAGGCCAATGGCTTCTCCAGTCCAACACTCTGTGTCACATAAGAACAGAAGAGAAGCCATGTTGGATCAGGCCAATGGCCCATCCAGTCCAACACTCTGTGTCACATAAGAACAGAAGAGAAGCCATGTTGGATCAGGCCAATGGCCCATCCAGTCCAACACTCTGTGTCACATAAGAACAGAGGAGAAGCCATGTTGGATCAGGCCACTGGCTCCTCCAGTCCAACACTCTGTGTCACATAAGAACAGAAGAGAAGCCATGTTGGATCAGGACAATGGCCCATCCAGTCCAACACTCTGTGTCACATAAGAATATAAGAGAAGCCATGTTGGATCAGACCAATTGCCCATCCGGTCCAACACTCTGCGTCACATAAGAACAGAAAAAAGCCATTTTGGATATATATATATATATATACACACACACACACACACACTGTGGCTAATAGCCGCTGATGGACCTCTGCTCCATATTTTTATCTAACCCCCTCTTGAAGCTGGCTATGCTTGTAGTCGCCACCACCTCCCGTGGCAGTGAATTCCACATGTTAATCACCCTTTGGGTGAAGAAGTACCTCCTTTTATCCGTTCTAACCCGATGGCTCAGCAATTTCATTGAATGCCCACGAGTTCTTGTATTGTGAGAAAGGGAGAAAAGTACTTCTTTCTCTACCTTCTCCATCCCATGCATAATCTTGTAAACCTCTATCATGTCACCCCGCAGTCAACGTTTCTCCAAGCTAAAGAGCCCCAAGCGTTTTAACCTTTCTTCCATATGCTGGCTGGGGCTGATGGGAGTTGTAGGCAAAAAAAAAACATCTGGAGAGCTACCGTTGGCCACCCCTGCCCTAGGGTGTTCTTTCATTTTCCTATTAGTCTGAAGAAGTTGGTTGAAATGCAGCAAACGGTTACATTCAGCAACTCCCATGAGTTAATTGCCCCAATGAGATCACAAAGGTGCGTGCTTGCCATTTGTGTTTATTTTGGCTGTTTTGTGAGAGTATGTGCGTTCACTTACATTTAGTGGACATTTAGCTGCTGGGGGAAGAGGAAATGAAGACTGCATTCAGGGGAATGGCACTGATTTTTTTTATTTTAGGGAATGGGAAAATCTCCTGGCTCCACGCCAAGGTCCCCAGATATTTTCTGAGTTGGACCTGGCAACCCTACATATGGCAGGTGCCAGGAAAATGCCCACGGGTACCACGTCGGGGACCCCTGCTTGCTCTATCCCCTCTGCTCTTTTCAGGCGTGTCCATGGATTTCTTCAGAGACAGGAACATCCCAGCCACCTGGCTAGTCTTCACTTTTCTGCTCCTCCAAGGCCTGAGCGTGATGCTTTTTTCCTACGTCTGCAACTCTGGGACCACCTCCTCCCCACTGCAGCCTCAACCTGCTCAGGTCCCCAGGGCCCCCAATCTCACCGTCCTGCTGTGGACGTGGCCCTTTGGGGGCCGCTTCCCCATCGAAAAATGCTCGGAGCTCCTGGGCATTCCCAACTGCCACATCACAGCGAACCGCCTGTGGTACCCCGTCGCCGACGCTGTGATCGTCCACCATTTTGACGTGTGCAAGAGCCCTCGGTTCCTCCCCCGTCGCCCGAGGCCGCCCTCTCAGCTCTGGATCTGGTTCAATCTGGAGCCCCCCACCTATACCCGCAACGTACACCTCATGGACAACCGCTTCAACCTCACCATGTCCTATCGGAGAGATTCCGACATCTTCACCCCTTACGGGTGGCTGGAAGTCCTCCCGGAGCCCCGGAACGTCACGGTCCCGCTCAAGACCAAGTTGGTGGCATGGGTTGTGAGCAAATGGAATCCGTCCTCTCTCCGAGTCCGGTACTACCAGGAGCTGAAGAAGTACATCCACGTGGACGTCTACGGATACCAGCACTCACCTCTTCCTCAGAAAAAGCAAATCAAAGTTTTATCCCAGTATAAGTTCTACCTGGCCTTTGAAAACTCCGTGCACGAGGACTACATCACCGAAAAACTCTGGAAGACGGCCCTGCTGGCGGAAACCGTGCCGGTGGTCTGCGGGCCGCCTCGCAAGAACTACGAGCTCTACTTGCCCCCCGGTTCGTTCATCCACATCGACGACTTCCCCACCGTGCAAGGGCTGGCCCTCTTCTTGCAGGAGCTGGATCAGAACTCGGAGCGATACAAGAGCTACTTCCAATGGCGTTCGTGGTTGACCCCCGTCAAAACCACAACTTGGTCTCTCCATTTGTGCAGAGCCTGCCGAGCCTTGCAGGGGAACTCTTTCCGCTACCAGACGGTGTCAGCTTTGAGCAAATGGTTCAGGTGAGCAGGGAAGGACAGGCCTCTCTTTGACCGGGACTCTGTTCTGGAGAACAGGGGCTGCAGTGAGATACTCTGCGACGAGATTCAAGTTCAGAAAACATGGGGTGAGGTGGAGGCTTCTGAGAGAGGAAACCGTCACCATTTTGTTGGGCCAATCGTGGACTCGCATTCAGGGGTGGAATTCTAGCAGGAGCTCCTTTGCATATTAGGCCACACACCACTGATGTAGCCGATCCTCCAAGAGGTTACAAGGCTCTTTTTTGTAAGCTCCAAGAGGATCAGCTACATCAGGGCTGTGTGGCCTAATAGGCAAAGGAGCTCCTGCTAGAATCCCACCCCTGGGCCACACCTCCCTGATGTAGCGAATCCTCCTGGAGCTTACAGGGCTCTTCGCCCAGGGCCTACTGTAAGCTCCGGGAGGATTGGCTGAATCAGGGAGGTGTAACCTAATATGCAAAGGAGCTCCTGCTAGAATTCCACCCCTGCTTGCGCTAGAAGGAAGCTGTTGAATCTTCAGTTCTGGCCGTGCGTTTGTGAACATCGGCAGGAAGAGGCAAAAAAAAAAGAGGAACCCGCGATGGACCTTCCATGTTTAGAAAACGTGTCGTTTAAAATTCTTTTCAGTCTTAATGGTACGTGTTGTTGTGCTTTTCTGTGGCTGTACATAAGAACATAAGAGAAGCCATGTTGGATCAGGCCAAAGGCCCATCAAGTCCAACACTGTGTCACACAGTGGCAAAAAATTTTATATACACACATACACTGTGGCTAATAGCCACTGATGGACCTGTGCTCCATATTTTTATCTAAACCCTTCTTGAAGGTGGCTATACTTGTGGCCGCCACCACCTCCTGTGGCAGTGAATTCCACATGATAATCACCCTTTGGGTGAAGAAGTACTTCCTTTTATCCGTTTTAACCTGTCTGCTCAGCAATTTCATCGAATGCCCACGAGTTCTTGTATTGTGAGAAAGGGAGAAAAGTACTTTTTTCTCTACTTTCTCCATCCCATGCATTATCTTGTAAACCTCTATCATGTCACCCCGCAGTCGACGTTTCTCCAAGCTAAAGAGTCCCAAGCGTTTCAACCATTCTTCATAGGGAAAGTGCTCCAGCCCTTTAATCATTCTAGTTGCCCTTCTCTGGACTTTCTCCAATGCTATAATATCCTTTTTGAGGTGCGGCGACCAGAACTGCACACAGTACTCCAAATGAGACTGCACCATCGATTTATACAGGGGCATTATGATACTGGCTGATTTGTTTTCAATTCCCTTCCTAATAAGGGAATTGTGTTGCATTTCTGTGATTTGTGAGTCGCCTTAAAGGTCTTTTTTGCTCGTTTCGAAGTTGAAAAGCACAGTGAGCATTTCTAAATGAGATTACTGTCAAAAATTCCGGCTGCAGGGCAGATGTATGGGGAAGAAGAAGAAGACTGCAGATTTATACCCCGCCCTTCTCTCTGAATCAGAGACTCAGAGCAGCTCACAATCTCCTTTACGTTCCCCCCACAACGGATACCCTGTGAGGTGGGTGGGGCTGAGAGAGCTCTTACAGTAGCTTCCCTTTCAAGGACAACTCCTGAGAGAGCTCTGGCTGACCCAAGGCTATTCCAGCAGCTGTAAGTGGAGGAGTGAGGAATCAAACCCGGTTCTCCAAGATAAGAGAGCTCTGGCTGACCCAAGGCCATGCCAGCAGGTGCAAGTGGAGAAGTGGGGAATCAAACCCGGTTCTCCCAGATAAGAGAGCTCTGGCTGACCCAAGGCCATTCCAGCAGGTGCAAGTGGAGGAGTGGGGAATCAAACCCGGTTCTCCCAGATAAGAGAGCTCTGGCTGACCCAAGGTCATTCCAGCAGCTGTAAGTGGAGGAGTGGGGAATCAAACCCAGTTCTCCCAAATAAGAGAGCTCTGGCTGACCCAAGGCCATGCCAGCAGGTGCAAGTGGAGGAATGGGGAATCAAACCTGGTTCTTCCAGATAAGAGAGCTCTGGCTGACCCAAGGCCATTCCAGCAGGTGCAAGTGGAGGAGGGGGGAATCAAACCCGGTTGTCCCAGATAAGAGAGCTCTGGCTGACCCAAGACCATTCCAGCAGCTGCAAGTAGAGGAGTGCGGGAAATAAAACCTGGTTCTCCCAGATAAGAGAGCTCTGGCTGATCCAAGGCCATTCCAGCAGCTGCAAGTAGAGGAGTGGGGGAAATCAAACCTGGTTCTTCCAGATAAGAGAGCTCTGGCTGACCCAAGGCCATTCCAGCAGCTGCAAGTGGAGGAGTGGGGAATCAAACCCGGTTCTCCCAGATAAGAGAGCTCTGGCTGACCCAAGGCCATTCCAGCAGCTGCAAGTGGAGGAGGGGGGAATCAAACCCGGTTCTCCCAGATAAGAGAGCTCTGGCTGACCCAAGACCATTCCAGCAGCTGCAAGTGGAGGAGTGGGGAATCAAACCCGGTTCTCCCAGATAAGAGAGCTCTGGCTGACCCAAGGCCATTCCAGCAGGTGCAAGTGGAGAAGGGGGGAATCAAACCCCGTTCTCCCAGATAAGCGAGCTCTGGCTGATCCAAGGCCATTCCAGCAGCTGCAAGTAGAGGAGTGGGGGAAATCAAACCTGGTTCTCCCAGATAAGAGAGCTCTGGCTGACCCAAGGGCATTCCAGCAGGTGCAAGTGGAGGAGGGGGGAATCAAACCCGGTTGTCCCAGATAAGAGAGCTCTGGCTGACCCAAGACCATTCCAGCAGCTGCAAGTAGAGGAGTGCGGGAAATAAAACCTGGTTCTCCCAGATAAGAGAGCTCTGGCTGATCCAAGGCCATTCCAGCAGCTGCAAGTAGAGGAGTGGGGGAAATCAAACCTGGTTCTTCCAGATAAGAGAGCTCTGGCTGACCCAAGGCCATTCCAGCAGCTGCAAGTGGAGGAGTGGGGAATCAAACCCGGTTCTCCCAGATAAGAGAGCTCTGGCTGACCCAAGGCCATTCCAGCAGCTGCAAGTGGAGGAGTGGGGAATCAAACCCGGTTCTCCCAGATAAGAGAGCTCTGGCTGACCCAAGGCCATTCCAGCAGCTGCAAGTGGAGGAGTGGGGAATCAAACCCGGTTCTCCCAGATAAGAGAGCTCTGGCTGACCCAAGGCCATTCCAGCAGGTGCAAGTGGAGAAGGGGGGAATCAAACCCCGTTCTCCCAGATAAGCGAGCTCTGGCTGACCCAAGGCCATTCCAGCAGCTGCAAGTAGAGGAGTGGGGGAAATCAAACCTGGTTCTTCCAGATAAGAGAGCTCTGGCTGACCCAAGGGCATTCCAGCAGGTGCAAGTGGAGGAGTGGGGAATCAAACCCGGTTGTCCCAGATAAGAGTCCATGCACTTAAGCACTATGCCGCACTCCATGTGGAAATGAGGTAGTCAGCAGGAGAAGGGGGCAGAGAGCAGGGTGTCAAATATATATATATAGGTCCCTAAACTGGATCTTAATTCCGTGGTCCCCAGTCTGGAGAAACGATGGGAGCAGGGGACGTTTTATAGAAAAATAGGTGGTGGAGCTCATTCGCATAACTCATTATATGCCGCCCCTCCCCAGCCAAAAGCAACCCGATGCAAGAAAGGAGAGCCCCGGCCGAGCAAGGCCTGCTTGGGCTGGCTAGAGATCCAGCCAGCCCAAGCAGGCTTCACTCACCTGGGGCTCTCTTTGGCTGCCCCCCCCCCAGTCAAAAGGCCAGCAAGCCACCTGCTGGCCAAAATCACAAAAGAAATGGAGAAGAGATGTTGTGGGCTTCTCCAGGGCTGCTGGGGGGGTGGTAAAGCCCCTGGTGGCTGGCTGGCTGCCCCCTCTCCTAATCCAGGGATTGTTATGCAGCTGCACCTACTATCCAATAAAGAAGGTAGGCGGGGAGGAAGAGGGGGAGCCCTCAGAAAGGTTCAAGAGCTGCGCTCCTGTGAGCTCCTGCTGGATTTAGGGCCTGGATGGGACTCAATAGCCAGGCAAGCAAGCAATGGAATTTGACACTTTGGGTGTTTTTACATTCAGTTTGATCCAGAGTTTTAGAGTCTTCATATCACCTGCCACCATTTCGCTTTATTTTCCTTTTGCATTTGTGAATTTGCTACACTCATTTTGCGTAGCAAAGTGTTTCAATTTGGGGGGGGGGGGGCAGTCTCTGATCAGAGGGCAGCCGGAATACCAGTGCTTAGTTAAATGTATACGGTTGCTTGGAAATCACGTCAAGACTGCAAAAACAATACACATTTAAATTACAAGATGAGGCAAGCAATGAGATGTAGACATTTCAAGTGCTGTCAGTTCTCATGCAGATTACTGCGCCTTGTGGCTTTTGGAGGAGTCTTTTAAAATGCATGAACACTTCTACAATACAAGTTTGAAATGCCTGTCGAGAAATGACCGGATGTTTCGAGAAAAACATTGCAGCAGCAGCGCCGATACTCATCTCATCGAAACAAATGTAGATGCTTCGGGCAGCAACGACTCAAAACAGTTGTGAGAACGTTAGGTAATGTAAAAGGCGAGTTTCCAATGCGGTGATAGAGAGTCACAATGTCAGTGTAAAAACGCCCTTGGATGTGGGGAATCTGAGAAATGCTCTCTCTCTCTGACGGATTCCCCACTAGGCTTCTTCAGGCATCGGATCTCTTCCCCCCCAATTTCACGCAAGCCGTCCCGCAGCTGCGACTTAGCCCATCTCTTTCCCGCGGCAAGCAGAAACCGGTTTTCAGAAGATCTTGCTTGCCACGGGGAAAAGGTGGGCCGAGTCACTGCAGCATGGCAGCTTGTGCTAAATTGGACGGAAGCGTCGGGGCGGGGAAAGGGGTCCGACTCTGGAACAAGCCTAGTGGGAATTGCGCTCTCTCTCTCTAATTCACACACACAGAACCAGAAATACACAAAAGAATCAGAACCAAGGGGTTCCCAGAGAATCCTGTCTGCTGAGTATCACTGGGATTCTGAGACATCGCCTTATAAGACCTCACCTGGAGTCTTGTGTTCAGATTTGGACACCACATTTTAAGGATATAGACAAGCTGGAACAGGTCCAGAGGAGGGCGACGAAGATGGGGAGGGGTCTGGAGACCAAGTCCTATGAGGAAAGGTTGAAGGAGCTGGGGAGGTTTAGCCTGGAGAGGAGGCGGCTGAGAGGTGATAGGATCTTGAAGGGTTGTCATCTATAGTGAGGGTGACCAATGGTAGCTCTCCAGATGTTTTTTTGCCTACAACTCCCATCAGCCAGCATGGCTGATGACTGGGGCTGATGGGAGTTGTAGGCAAAAAACATCTGGAGAGCTACCGTTGGTCACCCCTGCTCTAGAGGAGGGTGTGGAATTGTTTTCTGTGGCCCCAGAAGGCCAAGGAAGCCTGACCCCCATTTGGAAAAGCAGGGATCCAAACCAAGGTTCTGTTCGCCTCTGGGACACCACTCAGGAAGTTTGCCAGCGAGGGAGGGAGGGAGGGAGACAGACAGCCTTCTCTCCCTGCCTGCCCCTAGCCCCCAGCTCTCCGGGCTAGACTGCCTCTGAACGAGGAGGTTCCATTTCGCTTCCAGGGCCAGCATCCACTGGAACGTGAGAGCAGGCCTAGATGGGACCCAGGGTCCAGCCCGACATCTGGTTTCAAACAGAGAGCAGCCAACCCAGTTGCCAACTCCAAGTCGGGGAGCCCCTGCAGGTTTCCACTTTAAAGTGGAGCTCACCACTTTAACGCCAGTCGCTCACAAAGCAGAATTTTTGCTCACCAGACTCTGCAGCTTCGAGGGAAACATTCGTTTTAAACAATGGTGACACCAGGGGTGTGGCCTAATATGCAAATGAGTTCTTGCTGGGCTCTTTCTACAAAAAAGCACTGTGCGAAACTGGTGAAATCAGGGGTGTGGCCTAATATGCAAATGAGTTCCTGCTGGGCTTCTCCCACAAAAGAGCCCTGCGTGAAACAATGGTCCCGCCAGGGGGTGTGGCCTAATATGCAAATAAGTTCCTGCTGGGCTTTTCCCACAAAAGAGCCTCGCGTGAAACAATGATGATGCCGGGGGTGTGGCCTAATATGCAAATGAGTTCCTGCTGGACTCTCCCCACAAAAAGCCCTGTGTAAAATAATGGTGGCATCAGGGGGTGTAGCCTAATATGCAAATTAGTTCCTGCTGGGCTTTCCCCACAAAAAGCCCTGTGTGGAACAATGGTGACATCGGGGTGTGTGGCCTAATATGCAAATAAGTTCCTGCTGGGCTTTTCCCACAAAAGAGCCGTGCGTGAAACTGGTGACATCAGGGTGTGTGGCCTAATATGCAAATGAGTTCCTGCTGGACTCTCTCCACAATAGCTGTGTGGAATAATGGTGGCATCAGGGTGTGTGGCCTAATATGCAAACGAGTTCCTGCTGGGCTCCACCCACAAAAAGCCCCCCATGAAACAATGGCGACACCAGGGTGTGTGGCCTAATATGCAAATGAGTTCCTGCTGGGCCTCCCCCACACAAAACCCCCTGTATGAAACAATGGCGGCAGCGGGTGTGGCCTAATATGCAAATGAGCTCCTGCTGGGCTTTCCCCACGAAAAAGGCCCTGGTTTTAACTTTTCTTCCGAGGGGAAGCGTTGCAGCCCTTGAATCCTCGGCGTTGCCCCTTTCTGCACCTTCCCCCAGCGCCAGAAGGTCTTCTGGGAGGTCCGCAGCCTGGCCGGGGCGGGCGCGGCGTTGGGGAGGTTGCCCGGCGCCGCCCGGGGCCGAGGAGGAGGCGGAGGCGGCGCGCAGTTGCCGGGAGACGCGGTACACAATGGGGGCCGGAGGCTGCCCGCCCTCTGTTGCTCCCGCAGGCGCCTCCGCGGTCCGCCTCGCTGCGCCGCAGGTCTCTCCGCGGTTCGCCTGCAGGTGGGTCCCGCGATCTCCCGGCCCGCCTGGATCCCCCTCGCCAGGGCGCCCAAGCTCGGGAATGCAGCCCGGCTGCTGCAAGCGAAAGCCAGGCGCCGCAGCCCAGGAGTAGGAAATTCCGGGAGATTTGCACCTGGAGCCGGCAGGGGTGTTGCCAATACCCAGGTGGGGGCGGGGGATTCCCGGGTTTGGAGGCCCTCCCCTCGCTTCAGGATCGTCAGAAAGCGGAGGTGGGGAGGGAGGGAGGGAAATGTCTGCTGGGCACTCCATTGTGCCCTATGGAATCCTTCAAATAGGGTATAATGGGGTTCTGGGGGGGGTCTGGTCTTTGAGGTAGAGGCACCCAGTTTTCAGCATCGCATCCAGGGCCTCCCTTCAAAACACCCACCCAAGCTCGTCACAACCTTCCTCCTGGCTCCACCCCCAAAGTCTCCTGGCTCCACCCCCAAAACTCCCAGATATTTCTAGAACTCTAGGAAAATGTCTGCTGGGAGAGCCCCATTATTCCCTGACCAACTTCATAGGCTAGAACGGATAATTGATCTAAAGGAATCTGGGGCTCTGGGGGGGGGGCTGTTTTTTGAGATAGAGGCACTAAATTTTCAGCATAGCATCCACCGCCTCCCCTCAAAACACCCCCCAGGTTTCAAAAGGATTAGACCAGGGGGTCCAATTCTATGAGCCCCCCAAAAAGGTGCCCCTATCCTCCATTATTTCCAATGAAGGGAAGGCATTTAAAAGCTGTGCGGTCCCCTTAAGTGCGATGGCCAGAACTCCCTTGGAGTTCAATTATACTTGTCACAACCTTGCTCCTAGCTCCACCCCCAAAGTCTCCTGGCTCCACCTCCAAAGTCCCCAGATATTTCTTGAATTGGACTTGGCAACCCTGCGCCCCGGCCACCCCGTGTCCAAGCCCACCAGCTCTGAAATGCAACCCCCCCTTCCTCCCAACCCCCTGCCGGGATCTCACCCTCTCCCCAGGCGGGCAAATCATAGAACAGAATCCTAGAGTTGGAAGGGACCTCCAGGGTCATCTAGTCTAACCCCCTGCACAATGCAGGAAACTCACAAAGACCCTCCCCGTTAAGTTCCCAGGATCCACATTGCTGTCGGGTGGCTCTCTAGACTCTGTTGGAGACCCTTCCCCCCCTTTGGGGTCATCAGAAAGCGGGCGGGGGGGAGGGAAATGTCTATTGGGAACTCCATTATTCCCCATGGAGACTGATTCCAATAGTAGAGTATAAAATTGATCTGTGAGTATCTGGGGCTGGGGGGGGGGGAGGCTGTTTTTTGAGGTAAGGGCACCAAATTTGCAACACAGCATCCAGTGCCTCTCCCCAAAATACTTTCCAAGTTTCGAAAGGATTGGACTAGGGAATCCAATTCTATGAGCCCCCAAAGAAGGGACCCCTCTCCTTCCTTATTTCCAATGGAGGGAAGGCATTTGAAAGGTGTGCAGTTCATTTGAATGTGGTGGCCAGAACTCCCTTTGGAGTTCAGTTAGGCTTGTCACACCCTGGCTCCTGGCTCCACCCCCAAAGTCTCCTGGCTCCATCCCCAAAGTCCCCAGATATTCCTTGAATTGGACTTGGCAACGCTACCGGTGGGTAGTGTTCCCTCTAAGCTGAGTTGGCGTGAGCTAGCTCACAGATTTTTAGCCTCCAGCTCACACATTTTTGTCTTAGCAAAGGTAAGATGACCCCAGAGCAAACTCCTTGATGCAGCAGCTCCCAACTTTCATGCCAGCAGCTCACGAAGCCGAATTTTTGCTCACATGACTCTACAGCTTAGAGGGATGATTGCGTCTGGATGGGGGGGGGACCGCCTGGAGGTTGGCACCCCTAGCTGGGAGGAGTTGGACTTGGAACCACAGAGTTGCCAATCCCCAGGTGGTGGCGGGGGTTTCCCCGATTTGGAGGCCCTTTCCCCCCACTTCAGGGTCATCAGAAAGCGGGGGGAGGGAAATGTCTGCTGGGCACTCCATTATTCCCTATGGAGACCGATTCCCATAGGGAATAATGGAGAATTGATCCCTAGGTATCTGGGGCTCTGGAGGGGCTGTCTTTTGAGACAGAGGAAACAAAGTTGCAGCATAGTATCAGTGCCTCTCCCCAAAACACCCTCCAAGTTTCAAAAAGATTTGACCGGGGAGTCCAGTTCTGTGAGCCCCCCAAAAGGTGCCCCTATCCTTCCTTATTTCCAGTGGAGGGAAGGCATTTGAAAGGTGTGCGGACCCTTTAAATGTTATGGCCAGAACTCCCTTTGGAGCTCAATTATGCTTGTCACACCCTTGTTCCTGGCTC